>NC_087064.1:70659464-70942730 GCF_963678635.1 Symsagittifera roscoffensis
TTCGAATGCACAACTCTGAGAACATCATTAGCTTCTCGATGACCATTTCAAGTCTAGTGGCTGTCTTTAGGTCTCTTGATTATGAAGAAGATTTGAAAAGCGTCTCTTTGTTAAATCAAGCTCTTTCGAAAATTCCACCAAACATGAGAGAACCGTGGTCACTTTTTGTCGTGAAACGTAATTGGTCACGCCCCAACCTAATTGACTTTAACAATTGGTTAAAAGATAAAGCAGAAGCTCATGAGCAAATGAAAAATATGCCTGGAAAGCCCAAAGTCGAAGAGCCATCCAAAACTAAAGCTGTAACGAGAGTTTTCGCCTCGACAAGTACAGTTGAGAAAAAGAATGAATATCCTTCTTGTATCCTCTGCAAGGGGAAACATGCCTTGTGGAAGTGTTCTGTGTTTAAGGAGAAAACTCCAACACAACGTGCGAAATTCTCTGCGGAAAACAAATTGTGCTTCTCCTGCTTACAAGGGAACCACGCATTCCGGCAATGTCCCAGAGCAAAGAAATGCACCAAACCAGGTTGCACTAGCACCCATAGTGTACTTCTCCATGGGGCTGAACGTGTTTTTCCTAGTCGAAATCCGGACAAAAATGATAGCCATACAAGACCCAACGCTGGTCAACCAAGATCTAATGCAGAGCCGGATAAAGCGAGCACAAACGCTGATCAAAAATCATTCAGCAAGAATATACCAAACGCAAGTTCGAATCATGCAGACATTAATCCCGTTCCGTTGGATGTAAGTTGCGCAATCTCGAACGACCAATCATCAATCATAACATCGAAAGGGTTACTGCCCATAATCAAGCTCCAAGTTTCCACCGACTTCCAGAGTGCTGATTGTTTAAAATTGTGTGACTCAGCATCTAGTCACTCCTGGATATCGGCTAAATTAGTCAAATTTCTGAATCACTCAGGAAGAGATTTGGATCTCACAGTAAATGGTATTAACACAACGACTGTTGTTAAAACGAAACAAGTTCAGATGAAGGTATCTTCTAACTTCGATGGATTCGAATACATATTCGAATTAACCGCATTTGTCAAGGATAAACTTAAAGTCGGTACCGATACCGTCAACATCCCTGCATTACAGAGCAAGTATCCGTACCTTGCTCCAATCAAACCAATTGTGTATAGCTACGCCGATGTAGACTTAATAATTGGTCAAGACTCCTTCCATGCTATTCGGCCTGAGGAGTATTTCAAGAGTGAGGCCGATCCAAACACATCGCCCGTCGCGGTTCGCCTTCCAATAGGCTGGGTCTTGAGCGGCCCAATGCCGACATCTACTGGTTTCCTTTCTACTTGTTTCAAGTGCAATACGGATGATACCGAACTAGCTTGTCAAATCAAACGCTGGTATGAAATAGAGTCATACGGAGCCTACAAACAGGTCGATTCCCGTTCAGCCGAAGACAAAAGGGCGGCTAAAATACTTGATTCCTCCACCGTCCACGATGGATCAAGATACGCTGTAGGTATGCTTTGGGCAGAAGAATCTATCATGTTACCAGACAATTACTATTCCTCATTGGTTCAGTTAAAATCGTTGAAAAAACGTTTAGCGAAAGATCCTCACTTAAGGGATCAATACTCAAAAACTATCGAAGATGATTTGAGTAAAGGATACGTGATTGAAGTTCCTCCCCATAAATTTTCGAATCGCAGCATACGCGAGTGGTATCTTCCTCACCATCCCGTGGTGAACCCAAACAAACCTGGTAAAGTGAGGCGTGTCCTTAACGGAGCGTCTAAATTCCACGGTACGTCATTGAACAAATCGTTGCTAGTAGGACCCGACCTACTGCAAAACCTTGTGTTCGTTCTCCTCCGTTTTCGTCAACATCATTTTGCCGTATCGGCTGACATTGAAGGGATGTTCCTACAAGTCGGCGTCCTTCCAGAAGACCAACCATCTCTTCGTTTTCTGTGGCGGGAGGACCCCACAGCCGATGTGGTTGTACACCAGTACACCAGACATATCTTTGGAGCGAGAGATTCGCCAACGTGTGCAAATTATGCATTGCAACGGACTGCAATGGATAATCAGGCGATGTTCCCTGACGCAGCATCCGCAGTTCTAGAGAAATTTTATATGGACGAATACCTTGACTCCTTTGAGGACCCTGATGTTGCATTTAAAATGAGTCAAGAGTTGATTACTCTGTTAGCTCTAGGTGGTTTTAAATTAACTAAATTCATAAGTAACGTAACTAAAATAAATAAAGAGTTAAACCCGCCCCAAAGCGCGCCGCAACAGGAAAGTAAAAATATTGTAACTTGTGGGGATAAGTCTTCTCATGTTCTTGGTCTGAAGTGGGACCATATTGACGACACTTTGGTCGTAAGCCGTGGTGTCAACCGTGAACTTAAAAATTCGATAACACAGCAAACAGTGTTAAGTTTTGTTTCTTCCGTTTTCGACCCCATAGGTCTCGTAGCGCCCTATACCGTAAGAGCCCGATTATTGTTGAAAGAAATTTGGCGCATTGATGGTCAACAATGGGATGATCAGCTACCCGTTGATATCAAGACAAAATTTCTTGCCTGGCACTCTGGTTTGCCATCTCTAGGGAAAATGAGTATGAAGCGCAGCTACTTCTCCGCACCAGTCGATTGGGTTGAGTTACACATGTTCGGTGACAGCTCAGAAGAAGTTTTTTGTGCTGTAGCTTTTCTTCGCGCCCGTGTGAAAACCTCACTCGAAACACAAGTTGCCTTCGTCTTTGGAAAAGCAAGAGTGGCGCCCATGAAAGCGCTTTCCATCCCGAAGCTTGAACTGCAGGCCGCGTTACTCGCTACCCGCTTGAAGGAAGATGTCCTCAAAGCTCTAACCATTCCTGTGTCAAACACGTTCATGTGGACTGACAGCACCACTGTGCTCCAGTGGTTAAACTCAGGTAGTATGCATTGGAGATGGGAGAGATTCTAGAAAGTACGACCGTAGATCAGTGGTTTCATGTCTTAAGTGGAGACAACCCTGCTGATACGAGAACCAGAGGAATCTCAGCGGAGTCCTTAAAAACAAGCAGCTGAGTGAACGGGCCAATTCTGCTGAAAAGTGGCGACTGGCCTTTCAAGCCGAGCATAGAAATACTTAAGAAAATCCGCCTGGCTGGTCCCGCTTGTGACCTTAATGAAGGTTTACAGCAGGCCTCTAATTTTTCAAACGTTGCACAAAAACAAAAACAACCCATTTTATTTGCATGGGAAAAGTTCAGCTCGTTTCGTAAACTCCAGCGAGTGGTTGCCTTCATGCTCAGACTTAGTCCGAAACACCGGCACTACCGCACTAAAGTCAAGGAAATAACCGATCCGGTTGAATTAGAAACCGCCAAACAACGACTTTTGTTGATTTCCCAAAAGGAATCTTTTGAAGCGGAATATTTACTCCTGTCCTGCAACAAAACCGTCAAAAAGTCTAGTCGTATTGCACAGTATGCACAGTTTATGGGTCCTGCATTCCTTATTCGTTCAACTGGGCGAATTCGCCGCCTAGTTGAAACTGAATATGACACAAAACACCCCATAATCCTTGATGGAAGGCATTCTTTGGTGAAATTGTTCGTAAGTGATATTCATTATCGCTATCAGCACCAGTTCTTAGACTACCTGCGAGCTGTAATTCACTTATAGTTCGCAATCTTGAACCTTCGCTCTTTATTGAAGTCCATTGAAGTCCACTGCCTTATATGTAAGAAGCGCAAAGCCAAAGCTGTCACACCTATGATGGCAGAGCTTCCAGTTGAAAGGCTTGGTTACCGCCAGCCTCCCTTCACAAACTGTGGTGTTGATTACTTTGGACCCTTTTACGTCTCAATCAGGAGGAGTTCTGAAAAACGATGGTGCTTCCTTTTTACATGTATGGCCACCAGAGCTGTACATATTGAGATTGTCTCATCCATGGACACGAGTTCGTGTGTAATGGGAATAGAAAGATTCATTGCCCCTCGCGGCACTCCATCAGTCATTTGGTCTGATAACGGCACCAATTTTGTGGGAGCCGAGAAAGAACTCTTAAATTGTATTCAGTCGTGGAACGATCAAGCACCCCCAGAGCTGGCGAAAAAGGGTATTAAGTGGAAATATAACCCCCCGGCAGCCCTGCATCACGGTGGTTCTTGGGAACGTCTCGTTCGGTGTTGTAAAAGGGTATTCTACGCAATACTAGGAAGTAGAAAGCTCACTCCCGAAGTCCCTGAAACAACTTTCTGTCTTGTAGAACAATCATTGAACGCTCGACCTATAACATCAGTAAGTGCAAGTCCGGATGGTTTCGAGGTGTTAACTCCTAATCATTTTTTGTTAGGCCGAAATGGTACTAGCTTTCCTTCTCTCTCTTTCCAGGAGCACTTCGACCATCGAAAGCAATATATCCGAGCGCAAAGCTACGCCAACGCAATTTGGAGTCGTTGGCTGCGAGATTATGTGCCAGCGCTGAATAAACGCAGTAAGTGGCACTCCGATAGTGACGTTATTTTAAAAACAGGGGATTTAGTGTGGATTGTTGACGAACGCAGCCCAAGGGGACACTACACTCTGGCTCGTATAAAAACCCTTAATTACGGAAAAGACAACATAGCCCGATCCGCCGTAGTTACCACCCGCTCCGGGGAGCTAACTCGACCGGCCGTAAAACTCGCACCCGTTTTTGCTCCTTTGGGCGCGGAAGATGTTCGCGCTTAAATTAATGACGTCATTATAGCGCGAAAGTGAAAAAGCTAAAATAAGATTTTCTTAGACAAAAGGCCTTGAAAACTACTGGTTTGTTCGATTAAGGTCAGTTTGCCATCAAAATGTTTATAGATTTTGGTGATTGTTGAAAAACCGTTTGATAACATGTTAACCGGAAGATGTTTGCCTTATTTTATATTATCTTTATATCGTCATATTATCTGTTTAAATTGCCGATAATTTACAGATGTTGAACCAGGTTTTTTTAGATCTTACAGGATACGAGAGTGCGCCACAATACTTTTCAAACTACACTGGACCAATATGTTTCTCGCTTTCATTGATCAGCAGAACTCCGAAACCTCAACAAAATAGGTCTATCTCCATGATCGCCACTAACACTCGTCAACGCTGCTTGCAACATTCAACCGAATAAACCAACTGCAGTAGTTTTGCCGAGGAGCAAAACTCAAGATCGTCCCAAAACTTCTACAGAGCTTACAGATGGAAACAAAGGGGAAAGATAGCTCTAGGGTACAAAAAAAAATAAATTAAGGGTTGACCACCCGCTCCGGAGTTCCATGGATAATTATCGATTTCAATGGAAAATTGTTAATTTGTCCAAAATGTCAATATAATCCATTATTTTTGCAAATTTAGACCACGAAATTGATTATATTTTCATTATAATCTACTATTTTTTTTAAAACAATCAATTAAAATCCATTATAATACATTATGATCCATCTAAAATCCATTTTATTTGATTATAACGGATTAACTTTTACAATTTACTGCAAAATCTTTTGTGTAATTTTTCTGCGTTACTCACGGCCTACTCGCAATCTAAACCTACTCAAATTAAACCCCCTTACTTTGCCCCCATCTGCATTTGTCCTTCCCCCCTCACAACTGCATTTATAACACTCCCCTACGTTCATCCTTACGCCCACCCACATGTTTACTTAAGTTTACCCCCAACCTTAACCCCACAAAGTTACAGTTTACCCCTGTCCCAGTTTGTTTACAATTGAACGGGGACGGAGGAAGGGGGTTACTCAGTGTGAACCACACGTATTTACCCCCATTCTACATTTTAAACCCCTCACCCACGTTTTTTTTGTTCTACCCTCCCCCCCCCCCCCCCATTTGCTTTACCCAGCTCGCGTTCAGTAACCGGGGGGGGGGGGGGGGGGTTTAAACTAAGATGGGGGTAAACTGAGGAGAAACTGACGGGGGTTAAACTGTGTGTGTGTGTGAGGGGGGGGGGGGGGTAAACTGAAGAAGGGGGTTGTTAAATGGGGTGATGAAGTTTGCGTAGTATACAAAAAGTAGAGAAAACTTAAATAAATGAAATTTTATGTGAATAGTAGTTTATACGTAGCAACTGCACGAAACAGGAAATGAGATAACTTTGAAGAAAATTTGCAGATTTCATAATTCCTTCTCAAAAGAACATAATTATTGATTATATTCAATGATACTGGATTTTAGTGATTAAAAATATTATGATTATAATCCGTTTTAATTGATTATAACCGATTATAATGAATTATATTGATATAAAAATTACTAGAACTATAATCAATCAATTCAATTGTTTTTGTAATTTTATAGTTGACTATAAAATGACAATTTAATCAATTTTTATCCCTGGAACTCCAGTGCGGGCATCAACCAAAAATGCGAATCATATAATTCTGTGTGTGTGTGTAGTCTAAGGGAACATCAAATCAACTCAAACAGGATCTCTTTAGCTATCCCCCCTCGGGTACCTAGTCACGAATTTCCCCCTATAATGAAAGAAATCAGCGGTTAAGCATATGACAATTTTGTACCTAGTGACGAATCTCCCAGCCCCTTTGCAAAAGGTGTGCAAATAGTTAAAGACATCCGTCAATCGTATTTCAAGCAAAGTTCAAAAAGAAAAAACTTGGTACAAAATTTCCGGTTCGATGAAGAATTGAATAATGGTTTTTGTTATAATTGAAAAATTCATTTAATAGTTATAAAAAAAAACAAATATTGTAAAGGAATCATCAGTTTTGATGTTTTGATTATAATAAACTTTGCCAGCATTGGAATTTCGTGGATAAAAATTAATAATATTGGATTTCGTTGTCAGTCTCAATACATTTCAATTGCAACCGATTTTAATTTAATGAATTTTGCAAATTTTTTCACAGTTATCTCAATTTCTGCTACGATTTACGTTTCATAAATTTTACTTTTCACCTAATATTTTATATTCTTTCAGTTTTCTCTTTTTTTTAAAATTGGCAGTTTAACAATTTATTTATCTGTTTTTTACCATCGCCCACTTTCCACTTTTACTATCACCATTCGCTCACTACATCCCCCCTCTACGTTCAAGAGGGATGGTTGAAGGGGGATGGTTGAACGGAGACTCCATCACCTCTTATACCCCCCCCCCCCACCACCAGTTCACTCCCCAATTAACCCCTCTCCAGTTTGCCCCCGCCATTACCTCTCCCCAGTTTCAAATAATGCAGGCATTTAGACACAATGAGTTTGACATAATGCAGCTTGTTTTGCAGTTCGCACAACTAAATGAACTTGTTCGCCAAAGTTAAATTGGTCGAAGATTCGAAAAAACTACATCAGCAAAACTTTTCTAGTTTGTCTCGAACCATCTACTCTGAGGACAATATGTCAAAGAACGCAATCACCGTCGTTGAATAAGCATTTAAAATTGAGGAGCATTTTTTACGAGTGAAAAGTCTTGTTGCCAATTACTATTCACTTGCTCTCGCAGGTGAAAATAATCAACCTCTATCAAACTACAAAATTTTGGATTTTTTTATCGCAATTTATTGACTTTTTAGATTTACAGTAAGTTTTATTTGACGAATAGTTTCAGTTTTGTATTCATGAGAGTTCAAAACAAAACAGTTTCCTGGAAAAGGCAGGGGTTAAGGAGGCCAGTCGAAAACAGTCGTCTCAAAACAGGTTTTAAAATAACTAATATTTCAGTAATATTTTTTATGTTTTTTTTGCAGAAACCCAACAACAAAAACTATGTCAAAAGTTTAGTTTGAAACTAATTGAACAAAACTGGGCCATTACGTACTCAAGTTAAATTACTTTTTTCCTTTTTTAAATAGGGCTCTAATAAGTTTCAATTACGTTTGTAAACACAGAGCTCATAGTGATTAATTTTTGGGATATAAAGTCAACTTTTAACCAAAATCAAAACTTGCAACTTGAAAAAAATATTATTCCGTTGAACACCGTTGATTTTAGTAATTGTCTTAATTTTCTTACAAAAACACTTATGGGTATAAAATTATGAATCAATAGATACGAAGACAATAACATGTCGGGTTTTTAACAACACTCGTCCGCACTCTTGAAATTATCAGAAAAAAATTTCAAACCTGACTGTGTTTCCTTCCCATTAAAACATTTTTTATTGATTATTTTTAACCATCTATTGCTTATAATAATCACAGATCTCTTCAACAATGTATCCCTTTTGCAAAAGGGGGAGATTCGTTACTAGGTACAAATTTCTCATATGTTTAATCATTGATTTATTTCTTTTTTGGGGGAGAGATTCTTTACTAGGTAACCGAGGGGGGCAAAGTTGAAGAGATCCTAAAATTCAATAATTCAATTTATATATATCAAAAAAATTAATAATAATTTGAACACTTGCGTCATTTAAAATCAATTTTTTTTTGTGTAGAGGAAGGTTCTTAGACCAATTTTGTGACGTAAATTTTTTTACCTTACGTAGGACGACAGAAGACAATGGTAAGAAGTATTAAAATAATTAAAATTTTTCAAATGTATTAAACATTTTTAAAAATTGAATACAATCTTTGTATTTGCTATATTTATGTCTATACTTATAATAAAAAAAAGTTATCTGACTTTAAAATTTATATTCAGAAGCGCTTTAGGCTCAGAAACAGAAATTGGAATATAACTGCTCTCCGTAAAAGCCATTAAAAATAATTAGTAAAACATTTACTTCTACCTCAGTCTATTTCAAGCAATTTTGTCGACATTCAAATTGGTCCCAAGTGTCAAATAACTTTGCGAAAACTTCCCATCTTTCAGGACAGTTATGCCTTATTTGTATTTTATCATTCTAGTGTTTTGTACCAAGCACTAAAATTTCAAGCTCGATCTGCTTGTAAATAAATAAATGTTTAAAATATTTTTTTCTGATTCAAAACAAATCTCGCTCATGAAATAAAATTACAAAAAAGCCAAGAATTTTCATTGAATTAATCTTTATATAGCTTCTTGATCTCATCAGGCAAAAAGTGCGGCAAACCTTGGTCAGAAAATTGTCTTTTTCATCTCACGAAAATCGTTTTTGTTTAAGAACAGTTTTACAAATGTTAACCTCTGCTGTCACGCTGTTTTCAATTAACAAAAATTTATTTTTAATTTGGTTTACTTTTGTTCGCAGATGGTAAGCAAGGGAAATTAG
Source organism: Symsagittifera roscoffensis (assembly GCF_963678635.1). NCBI lineage: Eukaryota > Metazoa > Xenacoelomorpha > Acoela > Convolutidae > Symsagittifera > Symsagittifera roscoffensis. Next base: position 70,668,617 of record NC_087064.1, read on the forward strand.
TAAAGCTATACATTGATAGCAAACAAGAGAAACTTAAGAATCAATTGAATATGGCTCAACTTTTACTGTCAAAAATTTTTAAAGTCAGAAATTTTGATTGCACACTCCCCTCGTCTAGACTTGCTTATTTCCTGAATAGCTAATGATCTTTACTAGCTCTTTTAACTTTTAGTTTCTTTAAGCCTACTCCAGCTGTACAATTTGCGTTTTCATAGTAACCAAAAGTTACTACCGGTTATTTTTTACCAGACAAAACCAAACGTTTTCTGTTAATTTACAGGTTTTGGATGATTTATGATCGATTTTGAGTTCCCTATCAAGTACATCAGAGAATAACTTAGCGTTCAGAAACACATACTTGATTAAAACTGGAATACAGCCCTGAGATTAAAACTTGCTGGTGTTGATCAGATAAGATATTCTTTTGCAGTTTAATTCAACACCATGCGTGATTCTTCTCGTGTGACGTCGATGAAGAAAGGAAGTCCAATCACTGTCTATTTGTCCATATCTTCATAGCTGGATTCAGATGAATAGTAAAATGCTAATCTTGTTTGTTCCTGCTTGACTTATTTTCCTAGCATTCGCCTCGTAAAAATTACTACTGTTTTTAGCTGGTTGCATACTTTTTTTTTATCCCCTAACACAAAACTTAAATTTCGTTGGGACTTAACTCCTCTGAAAACGTTCACTAGAACACTCGTTTAGTCTAAGGCCAATACTAGTCGTTCGCAGACATTTATTTCTTCTCTGCGCTACAAATTTAGTCGCCAAGTCCCAGCTCCAATGATTTTAATCCAAAAGTTTTATTGATCGTCTTGAAAAATAAGGAATGACAAGCTGTCTTATACCCACAAAGCCATTGCCGTTACAACTTTCTTACCAAAACTTTGGCTGTTCATCGCAATGTCTGCGCTTCTAATAATTAACCAATTACATTGGGATCCCAGATCTATCTATCACAATCCTTCCGCTCTGTCAGTTCGTCTGGCACTGTCGCTTCGTCCACACTTCCACCCAAATCCCTTTTTCCTAGGCTCAAGTCCGCTGGTTCATTCGACTCCTCATGATATGCCGGGTTGAACAAACCCTCTCATTTTTTTCAGTCACACACTTGATCGTTTGTTCCGTTATATCCCCTGCTGACTCATGGTATGACTTGTTTCATTAGTCACCATCAACCTTCTTGTCACAGCTTCAGTCCACGATGTGCTCCGATATCCTCTCGCGCTTCTTTTAGAAGTTTCCATTCCTCTTTTGCAACGATTGCTCCGATCACAAATTAGTCACCAGCACCACAAGCTCCTGTAGTTTCGCAAAACTTTCAGAACAACTGATTCTGAAGAAGCTTGCGACACTCCAAAGCCTGTTCTGTTTTTGCTGTTTTCCATTAGACGCTGAGCTTTGAACCACTTGTGATTCAAAATAAAAAAGCCGCCAAGCCGGAAAAAAATCAAAATTTAAAAAAAACTAGATCTATCAAAAAGAGTTGAGTCACACTTACCCTCAAAACACAAACCCAAGAAACTTAATTTTCTCGACAAATGAACAAAATGAGAGCAGAAAGCCGATACAAATAGTGACTAATGAAAAGCCATTAAATCTTTCTCTCAAATCACAAACACGCACATAAAGAATTTTTTTTTCGCTCGTCGAAAGATTCAAAATGAAGCACTTAAGCCAATTTTTTATAGGCCGGAAGTTATCAAACTGAACAAAACGAAAAAAAAACGGAAAAAAAACTGTTGTCATGAAAACAATAAACTCTTTTAAGATTATTCGCAATTTGTACAATCCAGAGGGGAACAGGAGGGGATTAGGAGTTGAAACTACTAAAAATATGCCACTAACCCGTTTGAGTAGAATAAATTTTATAAGCGAAAAAGAAAAATAAACGAAGTCAAGGCTAGTAAAATTACAAAAAGAAGAAAAAATCAAAACAATAAAAGCAAATACAAAATTACGTGCTCAGTAGAAAACCATTCTTTTATGTGGCAGCTAAGCCGACAATAAATTAGCAGACAAACAATAAAACGAAAAATAATCAGCCGACAATTTTCTTGAAACGAAAAAAATCTGCTTACAAAACAGTTTCTGTCAGATTCGTCCCAGGAATATTTGCTACCTACATACCAAGGTGGTCGGAGATGCAGAAAAACCTGAATTTATTATGAAATGAGTCTAAATTTATCATTTTCAATTTTGACCACTCTGTGAAAAAAGTTATTTAAGTGAAAAAATCTGACACGGTTGTGGAGCCAAATAAGGATGACGATGAGGAGGCAAGCGATCAGATAGAGCTGGAGACAGTAGAGCGCTACTGTGACTCGGACCCGGAATCGGAACCGGAGCAGTTGAGAAGTGTCTCCGACTTTGATCTGCTCTCGGGCAGTGACGAGGAGGAGAGCACTGGCTTGGCCGCTCATGCATTCTCCTACGTGCGTAGTATCGGTAGTAGTATCGGTCGCCGAAAAACAAATAGAAAAAATGAATAAACAATAACATTTTCTGTTTCGATCTATCGAAGTCAAATTATCCAATCATACAGTAACCTAGCTATAATACTACACCGGTAAATTCCGGTTTAACGATACATCAGTTTATTGCACCCGCAATAACAACTTATCGTTATTTTAAATCAGATTGGTAGACGGACATATTCAGAACCGAAATGAGATAATTTCCTGAAATTCTAATTTTTTAAAATTCCAAATCAGTAAAAAATACACAAGAAAAATTTGCGCTATTTAAATTATTAATGCAAAACTTTAATGAAAAAACTACTAAACTTGTAATTTCGCTTAAGAATAATTGATTTTCAAAAACTAGTAAAAAAACACATTAGAACTCTAAAACAATAAAAGTACCCATAGATATATGAATGTTGTGAAACACCTAACTCAGACAGAAATCAGACTAAAACGGGGAGAAGATTTTTCACAAAAAAAACACAATGATGAGTTGAAGAACACAATGAGCCACAACCTGAAAAAAGTGAGCTTTTTAGTGCGCCTGTTTAGTGAGCTTTTTATGAGTTGAAGAACACAATTAGGCGCAACACAAAAACTGCAGCTAAAAAAACGGAGAAAATGATTTTCATGATTTTTATTTCAAATAAGAAAATGAATTTCATGATTTTTCTTTCAAAAAAGAAAACAACATCATTCTAATTCGATGCAGTTCTATTGTTTATACAGAGTACTGAGCTGTTTTTCGATAAGTATTTGAATCTATTCTATGGAATGGCTGATCTTGTTATTCAAGAATGGATCGTTCTTCATTAGAAATGTTACTAGAGAAATTAATATTCTCTTCACCGAAACTGAGAATTTGCAAAAACAAGCAACCAAGTTCCAGCGTCATAAGCAGCTAATTTATTTTTCACACTGAAACTATTCACTCGCACTGCAACGAAAGGTTTTGAAGAAGTTCTCTCAGTCTTGATTAAACACATACCTGAATTAAATTTTTTATCCTTTCTCTCAAATGCAAGACAAAAAATTGACAAAAAAAATAGATTTTTTATAATTTCTTAAGTAAAGGTTTTTTTCCCCACAAATATAACGGTGCCCGAAGCTCTCTGTAATAGACTTCAAATGCTAAAGTATTTTGCTGCCTAATTAATAACAGCGAAAACATGGAATCTTGTTAACTACCCCCCCCCCCCCCCCCTCCATGGTACCCTGTAACGAATCTCCCCCTATGAAGAAAGAATTGAACAGTTAAGCACATACGAATTAAGCACCTTGTAATAAATCCCCCTGTTGTTATAGGGGGGAGTTGCTAACAAGATCCAAAATATGAACTACATTACGTTAGCAATACTCATCAAACTTATGTACGTCGGGGAAAACGCTTGCTAGTAATATAGGGTCCTTTCCCTTTCTACTTTCTATCTTAGAAAGTAAACCTAAGACTCGCTGGAAAAAAATTTGTTAGAAAAGAAATTAGTATGATTTTACTGCAAGTTGCCTTTAGACTGGATATTAAATTTTAAGGGTTGGATTTGAGATACTTTGATTCAGAATGGTTGGTGCTTTTAGAGATAGAGGTTGGGGTGGTTTAGAAGAAAATTGTTGGATAATATTTTTTTTAGAGAGAAGAGTTGGACTGGTTGAAGATGAAATTATTGGATTGAATCTCAGTAGTTTTCAGCTTCTATTCATACTTCATTGGGAAATCTCCCAACTTGTCGTAGCAAATAAGAAATTATTTTTTAACTTCGATATCTTTTCTGAATGCTATTCGTACATTCGTATTTTACAAGTAAAGTTGTTATTATTCGTACTTCACGAGAAGAGTCGTTGATTTTCCCAATACTTAAAAAAGTATACGAGTTATTCCATTCATTTTGCAAAGGGATCAAAAAAGATTGATTTCATGGCGGCGGCGTCACGCTTTGTGAGCACAATAAGTTCTATGTTTCTATTTCAATATGAAATCAGAACAACTAACAATACGCTCTTTTTGTACCCGAAGCAGCTTAACGTCGCAAATGAAATTACACTTTTTCACATTACTTTCTATATCAAACCTGAGCGAAAAAATACCTGAGAGAAAAAATACAACTTCTGCCTAATATAATTTTTTAATTGTTCGCAAAAAAACATAGAATCATTGGAAAATTGTATGGATATTAGTCTTAGTTTCAACAAAACCGTGGTCAAACAGTGTATTCAGCAAAACAAAAAGACAATTTTTACTGTTTGAAAGAGTAAATGATAGTTGAAAGTAGGATAATGCAGAGTTTTAAATTAATCAGTGTTCCACAAAAATAGCTGCTAATCTTAAGCTCATAATTTACCCTAATTTGAATTATTCACAAAATTTCAGTAAGATTGATCACAGAAAAACTTGAATGAAAGAAAAAATCAATTAAAAAGCTCGTTTTCAATTTTTATCTTTTTATGAAAACTAATTGAAAAGGAAATTTAGAGATCAGTGAAATTTTTTTTGCCTTTTTTTGAAAATGAGCAAAATGGGAAAAATAATATAGCCTTTTCGTATTCATATTTATGATATTTATGTAAACATGAAGTGCGATTATTATCCTCAAATCCTAAAAAACTAAGGTGCCCTTTCCAACGTTTAACCAAATTTTTATCCAAGAAAATGATGAAGACAAAAAGTTCAAAATGTACTATCAATAATTTCCTGCAAAACCGCAAATATAAGTTTCCTATCAGAATAAATTTTTCTAATGCATTTCAAGATATTTATATGCAAAAATGTCCACAGACGGATCTTATTTACCCACATTGTCGTTAGACACTGCGTTCTTCATTACTAAGTATTTAAAACTACGGAAAACAATTTCCGGGTTCGCTTTCCTGAAAACGATGCATGCTACGTTTTTAATGAGTCACAATCGTTATCACATCATAAATATTCCCATAAATTACTTTTCCTATATGCCGGAAATGACAAATGACCGTGTGGTTATTGACTTCTGCATCTTCTCTCATAGTTGTCTTCATGGCTTGTGTGTCTCCACCCAGCTTATCTTTACTGAACAGGCGCTTCTCCCCCCTATTTTTATCCCTGTAGGTCGAAACAAATGTAATCTAGAAGCATTACAAGAGGTTAAAGTTAAACGGGGTATGTTTTTGTCCATGAAAAACTTAGGCAAACTCCAAACATTTTTAAGGTAGTTTTTGAGCGGCAATGTTAGAATTTGAGAATGAAAGTCATCCAAAAAAGGCCGCAACCATCTGATCTTTTGATGAGTATTTCTGATATTCTCATAATCCATGGTTGCGGAATTTCCACAGTGATTACATTGCGTCTGCATCTTTTCCTTAAAGAATCGACAAAGCATGGTTGCAATACTTGAGTTTGATTATGAGTAAAAACATTTTAGGAAAAAAAAACTTTACACAGAGGCGAAGCTTCGCATCACTTTCAATACAACACAAACACAATAATTATAAATTGAAAAAAAGAAGCGTTGAAAAAAATAGGTCTATCAAAAATCAAATTTTCGCAAATCTCGATAGAAGTTCATTTTAGGCAAAGATACCAGACATTTGAATACTAAATTAGCAACAAAACGAAAATTACGAAGAGGAAACAAAACCGACAATTTCTGAGCAGATACAAGTGAAGCTAAAAAAATCCATTCAAAAAATTTGAGACAAAAATTAATAATCATAATAATAATTAGGAATAAAATAAATAAACATACTAAAACGAATATAGTTTGAAAAAATTTCAAGTCCCCCTGAAACAACAACGAACAACACTTATACTTGCAGCTGCAACAAAATTTGCTAACAGCACAAGCTAAATCCGCGATAAGGCACACAAAGCAGGCAAAACATGAGCAGATAAACAAAAACCCGGCTATTCAATTTTTAGCGGAAAAAATTTCAATTGCATACAAACTTTAAAAAACAAGGTCCGGCAGTTAGATAGTTCAATCTCTTGACAGGTGGATAGTTTAGCCACTCCATTAGCCCATGGGTAATTGAGTTGTTCAGATAATGCAGTTTTGTTAATGGAAATTATGGCTAACTGAATTCTGAGGCGGAAGAACGTAGCTTGCTGATCTTGACGTCGAGGGGAAATTTCTTATGACACAAAAACGAACTCTGCAAAAATTCTCAGCTAATCAGCCCCTCCAAACTTCTCAAAACTGACTGAACTTCCCATTTTTTCTTTAGGACACTTCCCACAACTCCCGTGGAAACAACTCACTAGATCGATGGAAAACAAGTTGAAACCATTTAGGCCAAGTCTATCTTTTAAGCAAAAAAGAAAAAAAACTAAAGAGCGCCAGTCTCGGTGAAATATGATTACGAGAAAAAATCAAATGGAATTTCAAAACAGAAACACAAACAATAAAAAACACTTGCGATACAACACAAACATTAGAAAAAAAGTGTCGAAAAAAAACATTGATTGTTGTGAAAACAGCTAGGCGAACCAAAATTTCCGCAAGATAAAAAACAACTAGGGGCCAGCTAAGGCTGGAAATACGTGTATCATGTTGAACGAATTTACTATACAGATGCCGCACGAAAAATGTGATTTCAAAAATTGGACTGCCCAAAACCTTAGTTGTTTCTCTACTAAAATAAGAAAGAAGAGTAAAAAATTAATTTTCCCAAGCAAATAACATTTCTTTTGCACAATTTAATTAGTCGCCGCTTCTGCAAAAAGAATTATCGCATACGGTTCTTTCAATTAAACAGTTCATATCAGATTTGATTGGGTAAATCATAAAATAATTCAAAAAGTTTCTAAAAAACGGTCAAACGCTCTAAAAAATGATCAAAATACTTTCCAAACTCCACAACTTTTTTCTGCATAAAACAAGTTGTGGTCGTTTAGCAGAAAACGTTCTCAAATACAGGTTTTTTATTGAACCGTACCTGAGAACTGGCACGGTAGTTTTCGCGTAAAGTCGAAAAGTTTTCAAAAAACTGTCAAAGTTTCAAAACTTTGACCTGTTTGAAGGCCATAATTTTTTTTCCTAAGCAATTTAGGCTTAGTCAATTATAAAGGGAGAATTTCAACAACCTGTTGTTTTGATTGGACCTATGATATCAGATTTGACAGGATAGTTAGCGAAAAAAGTCCAAAAAAAGTCAACACATCAAAAACTCGATCTCTCCGATAAACATAGCAAAATTGGGCGTAGCTGCTTAAGAGGGAATGATTCAAGCAACCTGTAATTTTGATTGAACCCAAAATTTCAGCTTTTTTGAGAAAATTAAAAATTTTGACTTTTCCGAGGGCCCGAACTTTCGTGTCAAAAAACTTGGATGTAGTCGCATAAGCAAATAAGCTTCTCACAACCCGTTATTGAACCCAAAAACCTCAGTATTGGCAGGGTAGTTTTCGAGAAAGTTTGAAAATTTTTTGAAATTGTCAAAAAATCAAAAGGTGCCAATGACTTTTCAACAAAATCGATAACAGAAATGTCAAAAAGGTTCTTCAAACGGTCAAAATTCAAAGTTTTGACTATTCCGAGGGCTAAATTTTTGTGTAAAAAAAATTGGGCGTAACCGCTTATGCAAGTAGCTTTTCAACGCCGTTCTTTTTTGAAACCCAAAAATTAGATTTGAGAGGAGTAGCTTTTGAAAAAACGAAACGAAAGAAAAAATCAAGTCTTCCCTCTCAGAGTTTTTCGAACGCAGTAGTCGGAGGGGTCAAGTAAAAAGAGGTTCTATTGGAGTATGCAGACACACAATGGAGTAGGAAGTCTTTCCATTGATACCCACTATTTGAAAATCAGTTGAAATATTGAAAAAAAAGTCAATTCTTTCAATTTGGAAAGATTTTTCCGTAACGTTAAAAAAAACTAATTTCAACGAACCGATTGGTAAACATAAAACTAATTTGAAACATCAAGGGTTCTGTTAAAACTTTGTCTCCTCTAAAAACACCTGAAATTAGGTCATTAAGCCAACGAAATAGTTTACGCCGAGGAATTTTATAAGTAAAACAAAAAAAAACAAAGAAGGAAATTTGAAGTCAAGGTAAGTAAAATTACAAATTATAAAATCAAAATCAAAATCTAAAAGCAATCTTTAAAAATTGAGCGCAGCAAAAAAAATCAATTTCCAGATGTGACAACTAAGCCGACAACAGAAAAACAGACAAAAAATTGGCCGACATTTGTTTTGAAACAGAATTTATCCTGATTGGAAAAAATCAGGTTCTGCTCAGATTCGAATCAAGGACAGTTGCCGTCCCAGGCATTTTCGTTACAAACAGGCTAAGTTGTCCGGGAGCGCATACAAATTTGAATTTATTGTGAATCAAGATACAAAAGATTCAAGTGATTTTCTTAGACAAGTTGTTAACCCGAAAAAGTCTTAACTGCGGTCTGATAACGCTTGCTAATCGCAATCGTAATTTTCTTCAAAATGCTTGAATCAGAAAAAACTTCCCGCAAATTTATTTTGTGAAAAAATGTTTTACACATCAGCGAGGCCAATTTTTGAATCTTTTCAACAATGAGACTGAAATATGTAAGTCGAAAAAAGTTTTTAAATTATATAAAATTCAATTGGAAAGCAAAAAAAAATTTTTTTTCAATAACAGTCAATAAAAACTACTAACGTTAAAAAAATTTTCAAAACCTACTAAACCTTCCATGAGCAGATTAGACGCCCATTGAGCCAAAAACACGAAATTAATGTCTTTAAAAAATTTCAGCGTTTAAACTTCAAAATTTTGATATTTTACACAAGAAATGATCTGATTTAAACTTATTTTTGCCTTTGAAAATTATCTGGTCCAAATCATTAAGACATGAGACAAAAATATTTATGCCAAAAAGCTTTTAACCAAAAAAAAACAGAAAAAGAAAACACACTAAGTTAGTTTTAGTAGATACGTTACAGAGGTAAACCAACAACACTTGCAACTGCAATGAAAACTTCTAACAGCACTAAAAAAATTAAGCTAAGTTTTTACCCTTGAGCCGATGCCAAAAACCCTCCACCGTTAAACATGAGCCGAAATCTTTTAGGTCGAATAAAAATTATAAGCAAATAACTAAACAAAAACATGAAAAATTTACCAGCTAGGGTTGTGAAATTAAAAAACTATAGGAGTTAATCAACCTCACTCCAGATCAAGCGGGGAGGGGGAAGGAAATTGTTAAGAATCAATAATAAAGCAAGATATCTTTCTAGCAAATTTGCAAAAATTGTTTATTGGATAAGGAAAAGTCTAGTTCCTGATTACAAGACCCTTGCTCTCCCAAGTTTAATCGAGCTAGACACAAAGTGTAACAAGGCTGCTTGTATCCGAACGACACCCTAAACGTTCCGATTATCATCTAAAATCCTGGAAATAGTGTTCGATTCAGAAAAAAGGATAATAAAAATTTCAAAAATTAAACAGTTTTCAGAAACTTTTTTTCATTCTTCCCAGATAGCAAACTGAAATTAACTGAAGTAACAGAAAAATTAGGAAAACTAACATATTTCAATTCAGTTTGGAACGATTTTCGAAAAGGGTCAAATCGCTTCTCACGCGCTTATAGCGCAATGCATATCGCGCGTTACTTATTTCTAATTGAACATTTTAGCAACTTTCAAACCCTCATTAATTTGCAGAGAATAAGTTAAAATTTATTTTGTTATGAGCACAAGACAAAAATATTATTAAAACAATTTCAAAAATCCAGTCAGAAGTTTGAAATTTGTCTGGAAAAGTCCAGAAAGAGCAGAATTATTCCGGTAATTTCTTTTTAACTCGGAACAACAAGTTTGCTCGTATTAGGTTAATGTCTGAATGTTAAGACTTACTGAATGAAAAAACTTGACTTACAAAACTTTACTCACAAACATTCCGTCATATTTATTTAAAACCGATTTTTTTAAACTCCTGTAAAAACATGGAATCCTTACTATCTAATTACAAAATCATTTTGCGGTAAACATTGTTCTGAAAATATACTTATTTCAGAATTCGAGATCTGCCTTAAGTTCAAATTACCTAAAACAAAATCAGATACGTCTACAGGAGCGTCACTTTTGTTGGATTATATATCAAAGTGATAGTTCACAGGTTCAATCTCACTTGAGTTCTTGCTTTAGGTCTACGCCGCAAAAATTTTACCGCAAAAATGGAACCAGATCTAAACTAGTATTTATAATTTGTTATTATTATGATATTTTATCTTTATAAAATATTGAATACTAACCAATCATACTCCATAAAACTAACAACCTATTTATTTGTAAAGTGTTGAAACTACTTGTAGTTTCAACACCAGAAAAATTTGAATTAAACTTAGAATACAGTTGTTTTCATTCTGGAACTAACTCGCGTAAACCGGTGTACACTAGATCTATTGAGACTAGGAGATATAAGAGTAAGATTAAGATCGGTATTAGACTAAGAAGTTGCACGAATCTATCCGGCCGAAAATAAGATAGCGTGACGAGCAGACGGTGTACCTTATCTGAAATTACTCTATGAGTACAGTAACCAATACATAACTCATCTGCTGCGACCAAAAGTCTCGAACAGACCTTAACTAACCTAGCATTAGACAAAATTAGATTAGAAAATGAGCAAAATGGGAAAAATAATATAGCCCTTTACTCTCTTGGTATTCATATTTATGTAAATATGAAGTGCGATTATTATCCTCAAATCCTAAAAAACTAAGGTGCCCTTTCCAACGTTTAACCAAATTTTTATCCAAGAAAATGATGAAGACAAAAAGTTCAAAATGTACTATCAATAATTTCCTGCAAAACCGCAAATATAAGTTTCCTATCACAATAAATTTTTCTAATGCATTTCTAGATATTTATATGCAAAAATGTCCACAGACGGATCTTATTTACCCACATTGTCGTAAGACATTGCGTTCTTCATTATTAAGTATTTAAAACTACGGAAAACAATTTCCGGGTTCGCTTTCCTGAAAACGATGCATGCTACGTTTTTAATGAGTCACAATCGTTATCACATCATAAAAATTCCCATAAATTACTTTTCCTATGCGCCGGATATGACAAATGAGCGTGTGGTAACCGACTTCTGCATCTTCTCTCATAGTTGTCTTCATGGCTTGTGTGTCTCCACCCAGCTTATCTTTACTGAACAGGCGCTTCCCCCCCCCTATTTTTATCCCTGTAGGTCGAAACAAATGTAATCTAGAAGCATTACAAGAGGTTAAAGTTAAACGGGGTATGTTTTTGTCCATGAAAAACTTAGGCAAACTCCAAACATTTTTAAGGTAGTTTTTGAGCGGCAATGTTAGAATTTGAGAATGAAAGTCATCCAAAAAAGGCCGCAACCATCTGATCTTTTGATGAGTATTTCTGATATTCTCATAATCCCAGTGATTTTCCACAGTGATTACATTGCGTCTGCATCTTTTCCTTAAAGAATCGACAAAGCATGGTTGCAATACTTGAGTTTGATTATGAGTAAAAACATTTTAGGAGAAAAAACTTTACACAGAGGCGAAGCTTCGCATCACTTTCAATACAACACAAAAACAATAATTATAAACTGAAAAAAAGAAGCGTTGAAAAAAATAGGTCTATCAGAAGTCAAATTTTCGCAAATCTCGATAGAAGTTCATTTTAGGCAAAGATACCAGACATTTGAATACTAAATTAGCAACAAAACGAAAATTACGAAGAGGAAACAAAACCGACAATTTCTGAGCAGATACAAGTGAAGCTAAAAAAATCCATTCAAAAAATTTGAGACAAAAATTAATAATCATAATAATAATTAGGAATAAAATAAATAAACATACTAAAACGAATATAGTTTGAAAAAATTTCAAGTCCCCCTGAAACAACAACGAACAACACTTATACTTGCAGCTGCAACAAAATTTGCTAACAGCACAAGCTAAATCCGCGATAAGGCACACAAAGCAGGCAAAACATGAGCAGATAAACAAAAACCCGGCTATTCAATTTTTAGCGGAAAAAATTTCAATTGCATACAAACTTTAAAAAACAAGGTCCGGCAGTTAGATAGTTCAATCTCTTGACAGGTGGATAGTTTAGCCACTCCATTAGCCCATGGGTAATTGAGTTGTTCAGATAATGCAGTTTTGTTAATGGAAATTATGGCTAACTGAATTCTGAGGCGGAAGAACGTAGCTTGCTGATCTTGACGTCGAGGGGAAATTTCTTATGACACAAAAACGAACTCTGCAAAAATTCTCAGCTAATCAGCCCCTCCAAACTTCTCAAAACTGACTGAACTTCCCATTTTTTCTTTAGGACACTTCCCACAACTCCCGTGGAAACAACTCACTAGATCGATGGAAAACAAGTTGAAACCATTTAGGCCAAGTCTATCTTTTAAGCAAAAAAGAAAAAAAACTAAAGAGCGCCAGTCTCGGTGAAATATGATTACGAGAAAAAATCAAATGGAATTTCAACACAGAAACACAAACAATAAAAAACACTTGCGATACAACACAAACATTAGAAAAAAAGTGTCGAAAAAAAAACATTGATTGTTGTGAAAACAGCTAGGCGAACCAAAATTTCCGCAAGATAAAAAACAACTAGGGGCCAGCTAAGGCTGGAAATACGTGTATCATGTTGAACGAATTTACTATACAGATGCCGCACGAAAAATGTGATTTCAAAAATTGGACTGCCCAAAACCTTAGTTGTTTCTCTACTAAAATAAGAAAGAAGAGTAAAAAATTAATTTTCCCAAGCAAATAACATTTCTTTTGCACAATTTAATTAGTCGCCGCTTCTGCAAAAAGAATTATCGCATACGGTTCTTTCAATTAAACAGTTCATATCAGATTTGATTGGGTAAATCATAAAATAATTCAAAAAGTTTCTAAAAAACGGTCAAACGCTCTAAAAAATGATCAAAATACTTTCCAAACTCCACAACTTTTTTCTGCATAAAACAAGTTGTGGTCGTTTAGCAGAAAACGTTCTCAAATACATATATAGACTTTTTAAGGGTTGGATTTGAGGGTTGGATCTGAGATACTTTGATTGAGAATGGTTGGTGTTTTTAGAGATAGAGGTTGGGGTGGCTTAGAAGAAAATTGTTGGACAAAATTTTTAGAGAGAAGAGTTGGTCTGGTTGAAGATAAAATTATTGGATTGAATCTCAGTAGTTTTCAGCTTCTATCCATACTTCATTGGGAAATCTCCCAACTTGTCGTAGCAAATAAGAAGTTAATTTTTAACTTCGATATCTTTCCTGAATGCTATTCGTACATTCGTATTTTACAGGTAAAGTTGTTATTATTCGTACTTCACGAGAAGAGTCGTTGATTTTCCCAATATTTAAAAAGTTATACGAGTTATTCCATTCATTTTGCAAAAGGATCAAAACAGATTGATTCCATGGCGGCGGCGTCACGCTTTGTGAGCACAATAAGTTCTATGTTTCTATTTCAAAATGAAAAAAGAACTACTAACAATACGGTCTTTTTGTACCCGGGGCTTAACGTCGCAAATGAAATTACACTTTTTCACATTACTTTCTATATCAAACCTGAGAGAAAAAATACAACTTCTGCATAATATCATTTTTTAATTGTTCGCAAAAAAACACTGAATCATTGGGAAAATGTGCGGATACTAGTCTTAGTTTCAACAAAACCATGGTCAAACAGTGTGTTCGCAGCAAAACAGAAAGAAAATTTTTACTGTTTGAAAGAGTAAATGATAGTTGAAAGTAGGATAATGCAGAGTTTTAAATTAATCAGTGTTCCACAAAAATAGCTGCTAATCTTAAGCTCATAATTTACCCTAATTTGAAATATTCACAAAGTTTCAGTAAGATTGATCACAGAAAAACTTGAATGAAAGAAAAAATCAATTAAAAAGCTCGTTTTTAATTTAATCATTTTATGAAAATTAACTGAAAAGGACATTTAGAGATCAGTGAAATTGTTTTTGCTTTTTTTTGAAAATGAGCCCTTTGCACACTTCGTATTCATATTTATGTAAATATGAAGTGCGATTATTATCCTCAAATCCTAAAAAACTAAGGTGCCCTTTCCAACGTTTAACCAAATTTTTATCCAAGAAAATGATGAAGACAAAAAGTTCAAAATGTACTATCAATAATTTCCTGCAAAACCGCAAATATAAGTTTCCTATCACAATAAATTTTTCTAATGCATTTCTAGATATTTATATGCAAAAATGTCCACAGACGGATCTTATTTACCCACATTGTCGTAAGACATTGCGTTCTTCATTATTAAGTATTTAAAACTACGGAAAACAATTTCCGGGTTCGCTTTCCTGAAAACGATGCATGCTACGTTTTTAATGAGTCACAATCGTTATCACATCATAAATATTCCCATAAATTACTTTTCCTATGCGCCGGATATGACAAATGAGCGTGTGGTAACCGACTTCTGCATCTTCTCTCATAGTTGTCTTCATGGCTTGTGTGTCTCCACCCAGCTTATCTTTACTGAACAGGCGCTTCCCCCCCCCCCTATTTTTATCCCTGTAGGTCGAAACAAATGTAATCTAGAAGCATTACAAGAGGTTAAAGTTAAACGGGGTATGTTTTTGTCCATGAAAAACTTAGGCAAACTCCAAACATTTTTAAGGTAGTTTTTGAGCGGCAATGTTAAAATTTGGGACTAAAAGTCATCCAAAAAAGGCCGCAACCATCTGATCTTTTGATGAGTATTTCTGATATTCTCATAATCCATGGTTGCGGATTTTCCACAGTGATTACATTGCGTCTGCATCTTTTCCTTAAATAATCGACAATGCATGGTTGCAATACTTGAGTTTGATTATGAGTAAAAACATTTTAGGAAAAAAAAACTTTACACAGAGGCGAAGCTTCGCATCACTTTCAATACAACACAAACACAATAATTATAAATTGAAAAAAAGAAGCGTTGAAAAAACTAGGTCTATCAAAAATCAAATTTTCGCAAATCTCGATAGAAGTTCATTTTAGGCGAAGATACCAGACATTTGAATACTAAATTAGCAACAAAACGAAACTTACGAAAAAGAAACAAAATCGACAACTTCTGGGCAGATACAAGTGAAGCTAAAAAAATTCATTCACAAAACTTGAGACAAAAATTAATAATCATAATAATAATTAGGAATAAAAATAAATAAACATACTAAAACGAATATGAAACAACCCCTGATTCCCCCTGAAACAACAATGAACAACACTTATACTTGCAGCTACAACAAAATTTGCTTACAGCGAAAGCAAAATCCGCGATGAGGCACACAAAGCAGGCAAAACATGAGCAGATAAACGAAAACCCGACTATTCAATTTTTACCGGAAAAAATTTCAATTGCATACAAATTTTAAACAAGACTGCTCGTATCAGGGCGAAGGCCTGAAAGTTCCGACTGCCTTTGAACGTTTATGGAGCAGTAAAAACATTGAAAAATTAAATGAAATAAAATAAAATGAAAAACTTTTTTTTTTCTAAAATTTGAACATTTTTCTATGAAAATCATCCCCCCACACGCCATATAAAGTACAAAAAAATAGATTTCGCTCCTTGCAACAAATCAATTATGGCAAATAAGCTTCTTTCAACCAATTTGGAACGATTTCTAAGACGGATTAGATCTCCGCTTACGCGTTAATAGCACGAAATATATCGCGCGTTAATTGTCCCAAGTTGGCCAAAATGGCAATCTTTAAACCGCCATAACTTTACGAAAAATAACCACAGGTAAATACAGCAGAAACATTCGAAAAAAAATGAATGTTGAAAACAGCTAGGCGAACCAAAATTTCCGCATGATAAAAATCAACTAGGGGCCAGCTAAGATTGAAAATACGTGTATCATGTTGAACGGATTTGCAATACTGATGCGGCACGAAAAATGTGATGTCAAAAACTGGACTGCCCGAAACCTTAGTTGTTTTTCTACTAAAATAAGTGAGAATAGTAAAAAAAAATTGACATAATTAATTTTATCCAAAGAGATAATATTTCTCTTGCAAAAATTAATTAGTCGCCGCTTCTGCAGAAACAATTATCGCATACGGTTCTTTCAATTAAAAAAACCATCTCAGAATTGATTGGGTAAATATCGAAAGAATTCAAAACGGTCAAACGCTCTAGAAAATGATCAAAAGACTTTCCAAACTCCATAAATTTTTTCTGCATAAAACAGGTTGTGGTCGCTTAGCAGAAACCGCTCTCATAAACAGGTTTTTTTTATTTAACACTACCTGAGAATTGGCACGGTAGTTTTCGCGTAAAATCGAAAAGTTTTCAAAAAACTGACAAAGTTTCAAAACTTTGACTTGTTTGAAGGCCATCATTTTTTTCCTGAACAAACTAGGCTTAGTCAATTAGAAAGGGAGAGTTTCAACAACCTGTTGTTTTGATTAAACGTATGTTATCAGATTTGACAGGATAGTTGGCGAAAAAAGTCCACAAAAAAGTCAACACATCAAAAATTCGATCTTTCCGATAAACATAGCAAAATTGGGCGCAGCTGCTTATGAGGAAAGGATTCAAGCAACCTGTAGTTTTGATTGAACATTAAAAATCTCAGCTTTTTTGATAAAATCAAAATTTTTGACTTCTCCGAGGGCCAGAACTTTAGTGTCAGAAAAACTTGGATGTAGTCGCAAAAGCAAACGAGCTTCTCACAACCCGTTATTGAACCCAAAACCTAGGAATAGCATGGTAGTTTTCAAGAAAGTTTAAAAAAAATTTGAAAACTGTCAAAAAATCAAAAGGTGATTTTTCCAGGGCCGATAACTTTTCAACAAAGTCGATAAAAAATGGCAAAAAGGTTCTTCAAACGGTCAAAATTCAAAGTTTTGACTATTACGAGTGCCACATTTTTGTGTAAAAAAAATTGAGCGTAACCGCTTATGCAAGATGCTTTTCAACAGCGTTCTTGAATGAAACCCAAAATTTAGATTTGAGAGGGGTAGCTTTTGAGAAAACGAAACGAAAAAAATCAAGCCTTCCCCCACAAACTCATTCGAAGGCAATAGTCGGAGAGTTCAAGTAAAAAGAGTCTCTATTGGAGTATGCAGACACACAGGGGAGTAGATGGTCTTTCCATTGAAACCCACTATTTGAAAATCACTAGAACTTTTGAAAAAAAAATCAATTCATTCAATTTGGAAAGATTTTTCCGTAACGAAAAAAAAACTAATTTCAACAAACCGATTGGTAAACATAAAACTAATTTGAAAAGTCAAGGGGTGCATTAAAAATTTGTTTCCTCTGAAAACACCTAAAGTTAGGTCATTAAGCCAATGAAAATTAGGCCGAAGTAGTTTACGCGAGGAATTTTGTAAGCGAAACATAAAAAAGAAGAAACTTTGAAGTCAAGGCAAGTAAAATTACAAATTATCGGAATAAATCAAAATCTAAAAGCAATCTTAAGAAATTGTGCGCAGCAAAAAAATCAATTTCCAAATGTGACAATTAAGCCGACAACAGATAAGCAGACAAAAAAAAATTGGCCGACATTTGTTTTGCCCAGATCGAATCAAGGACCGTTGCCGTCCCAGGCATATTCGTTACAAACAGGCTAAGTTGTCCGGGAGCGCATACCAAATTGAATTTATTGTGAGTCAAGGTACAAATGATTCAATTGATTTTCTTAGACAGGTTGTTAACCCGAAAAAGTCTAAATTGAGTCTGATAACGCTGGCTAATCGCAATCGTAATTATCTTCAAAATGCTTGAAACAGAAAAAATTTCCCGCAAAATTATTTTGTATACAAATGTTATACACATAGGCGAGGCCGCACTTTGCATTTTTTCGACAATGAGACTGAAGTATTTAAGTCAAAAAAAGTTTTTAAAATATATAAAGTTTAATTGGGAAACAACGAAAAACTTTTTCTTTTCAATAACAGTCGATAAAAACAGCTACTAACGTTAAATAGATTTCAAAACCTACTGAGCCGTCCATGAGCAGACTAGACGCCCATTGAGCCAAAAAGACAAAATGCCATAGGAAATTAATGCCTTTAAAAAATTTCAGCGTTTAAATTTCGAAATTTTGATCTTTCACACAAGAAATGATCTGGTTTAATTTGATTTTGCCTTTGAAATTTATCTTGTCCAAATCGTTAAAACATGAGTCGAAACTATTTATGCCAAAAAGCTTTTAAACCAAAAAAAACCAAAAAAACTAAAACACATTAAGTTAGTTTTAGTAGATAAGTTACAGAAGTAGACTTTTGCAACTGCAATGAAACAACACTTGCAATGAAACAACTGCAATGAAACAACACTGCAATGAAACAACACTTGCAACTGCAATGAAAACTTCTAACAGCACAAAAAAATTATGCTAACTTTTTACCCTTAAGCCGATGCCAAAAGCACTCCACTGTTAAACATGAGCCGAAAACTTTTAGGTCGAATAAAAATTATAACCAAATAACTAAACAAAAACTCGAAAAATTTAACAGTTAGGGTTGTGAAATTAAAAAGCTACAGGAGTTAATTAACGTCACCTCAGATCAAGTGGGGAGGGTGCTGGAAGTTGTTAAGAATCGATAATAAAGCAAGATATATTTCTGACAAATTTGCAAGAAAAGTTGATTATTGGATAAGGAAAAGTCTAGTTCCCGATTACAAGACCCTTGCTCTACCAAGTTTAATCCAGCTAGACCAAAAAGGTAACAAGGGTGCTTGTATCCGAACGACACCCTGAACGTTCCGAATATCATTTAAAATCTTGGAAATAGTGTTCGATTCAGAAAAAAAAATGATAATAAAAATTTCAAAAATGAAACAGTTTTCAGAATTTTTTTTTTCATTCTTCCCAGATAGCAAACTGAAATTAAATGAAACAAGACTGCTCGTATCAGGGCGAACCCCTGAATGTTCCGACTGCCTTTTAAGGTTTATGGAGCAGCAGTAAAAACATTAAAAAAATTAAATTTTTTCTAAAATTTGATTTTTTTTTAAATGAAATCATCACCCCTCACGCCATATAAAGTACAAAAAGAGAAATTTCGTTCCTTGTAACAAACAATTATGGCAAATAAGCTTCGTTCAACCAATTTGGAACGACTTATAAGACGGATTAAATCTCCGCTTACGCGTTAATAGCGCGAATTATATCGCGCGTTAATTGTCCCAAATTGGTCAAAATGGCCAAAATGGCAATCTTTAAACCCTCATAACTTTACGAAAAATGATCACAGGTGAACTATCTTTTCAAGTTTAAGCTCAGGACAACAATACCTTTTGAATGATATAAAAAAATTCCGTCAAAAATGGCTAGTTAAAAAGTCGAAATTTGTCTGAAGAAAAAAAAACCCACCCCGAGCACAAATATTCCGTTACTTTCGTATCGAAAGTCGGAACAATAATATAAAAATTAAGAAAACTAGCATATTTCAATTCAGTTTGGAAGGATTTTCAAAGCGGATCAAATCGCTTCTAGCTAATAGCCCAATGCATATCGCGCGTTAATTATTTCTAATTGACCAAATTGGTAACCCCTCATTAGTTTGCAGAGAATAAGTTAAAACTTATTTTATTGTGAGCACAAGACAAAAATATTATTAAAACAGTATAAAAAATCCAGTCAACCACTTGAAATTTGTCTGGAAAAAATCCAGAAAGAGCAGATTATTCCGGTACTTTCTTCTTAAGTCGGAACAACAAGACTGCTCGTATTAGGACCATGTCTGAATGTTAAGACTTACTGAATGAAAAAACCTGATTTGCAAAACTTTACTCACAAACATTCCGTCATATTTATTTAAAGCCGAATTTTTTTTGAATTCCTGAAAAAGCATGGAATCCTATTCATCTAATTACAAAATCATTTCGCGATAAACATTGTTCTGAAAATATACTTATTTCATAATTCGAGATCTGCCTTAAGTTCAAATCACCTAAAACAAAATCAGATACGTCTACAGGAGCGTCACTTTTGTTGGATTCTATATCAAAGTGATAATTTGCAGGCTCAATCTCACATGAGCTCTTGCTTTAGGTTTACGCCGCAAAAATTTTACCGCAGAAAGTATTTCACTATTTATTAAGGCTCAAAAGTTGGATTCTTTTGCAGCTCAAAATTTTATTTTGAAAACTGCAGATTATGGGAGAGTACCTTTTTAGAATTTCATTAGAGATAGTCGATTAAAATTACTTGTATAGCCAAAATAGTTTCAATGTAGTGGAATAAAATTACAATTTAGAATAATAAATGAATTTTAAATCCATTCAAATCACTTTTTTTTCAAAAATTTAAAAAGATTACTCCATTTAAAATCTGTTATAATGGATTATATTTGATTCTAATCTGTGTGAAATTATTGGAAGTTATTTGCAAAATTCACAGAGTTTTCTCTATTACTAACAGCATACTCGCTCTCACAACTTACCTACATTAATATAAAAATTTCAAAAACCATTTCTCACACTTTCAGCACCCCAATTTCATTCTCTCACACTTAAGCCCTCATACTTCAGCACCCACATACCTCCCTCAGTGAATGATAAGGAGATGCAGTCAGTGAACTTAATAGGCAATTATGAGAGACAAAGCAGAAGCTGCGCGCCCAATTAGAAAAAATTATTAGTCAAATATTGAATTGCTTTATATTACAGCAGCTAGTCTTTTTACGGTCGACTTGAAGGCGAGCAAATTGTGAAACCGTTGTTGAGTTTTTGCCTAAATGGTTCAATTACCCATCAAAAAGCTTTCTTCTGTTTGTTTTGATCGTTATTCAAATCACTGTCGAGATCAAACCCGTCTCTTTGTCATTCACCCTCCTCCCTCCCGGCCCACCCGCATTGGAGTTCCATGAATAAAAATCGATTATAATTGAGTTTCCTTGTCGGTGTTCACGAAAGTGAAAACAAATCGATTATAATCAATTAAAAATGGATTATAAAATTACTGTTTTTGGAGGCAACAAAATCTTTTTTTCATCCATTATAATCGATTTTTTTTTCATTTTGTGGACACTGACAATGAAACTAAATTATAATCGATTTTTTTCACTTACTGAGATAACGAATTTCAACACACATAAAGTTTTTTCTACGTTTTATTGTAAAGTTGGTTACGTTGGTTATTTGTTGCTCAATTTATTTCTTTTCTGCCTAACTTGGATATTTTTGTTACTTTTTATGTTACTCAAAAACTGAATTTTGTTCCTTTCAGCAATTTTGTTAAATTATTAGAAATATTGGGGGGGGGGGGAGGTAAAGTTGGTGGAATAACCCGCCTTCCATAACACCCCTAGCGTTTGTTTGCCCATTTACAACACCCCCCCCCCCCCCCGAGGGCTCAGGGGGGGGGATGGCTTCAGGTGGGGGTTGATCAGCTGAGGGGGGGGGGGGGGGGGGGGTTCAGGTGCGGGGGGAGGGGGAGGGGGGGGTTGGATCCAGTGGGGGGATTCATGTTGGGGATGGGGGTGGGGGTGGGTTCAGGTGGGGGATAGGGGTGGAATCAGGTGGGGGATGGGGTGGGTTCAGGTGGGGGATGGGGTGGGTTCAGGTGGGGGATGGGGTGGGTTCAGGTGGGGGAGGGATGGTGGGGGACGGATGGTGGGTTCAGTTCATGTGGGGTGGGGGGGGTGTTCAGGTGGGGGATGCTCAGGTGGGGGTGTTCAGGTGGTGGGGGGTTGTTCAGGTGAGGGGGGGGGAGTGTGCGTTTAGGTTGGGGGGGGGGGGGGGGGTTGAGTGGGGGGAGGGGAGCAAAGGGGCAAAAGTCAGGGGGAGGGGAGAACTTAACGGAATCTTTTTGCAAGTTGAGTTTAGGTTTAGAAATGGGTTAGGCCGTACAATCGCTTTGCAAAGTTTCCGCATCACTCACTAGATAAATTCATAAATTCTTGCAAAATTTTGCACGACACGCGAAACAAAAATAAAGTGGAAAAAAATCCATTTTAATGTGATTTCCTACTTATTATAAAATCCATTATAATGGATTCCAAATGAATTATAATGCTTTTTGTTTTGCCGAGAAAAAATGGGTTTAAATCCCTTTTTGGTCCAATTTTATTGTATGAACGTAACATTGGAATCGATTATATTCACAACTTTATAGACCACGAAAATCCATTATAATCGACTTGTTTTCACTTTTTTAAATGCGGGCACACTCTTTGTCAAACTTTTTTGCACCATCTGAAAAATATTGTTGATTTGAGGTCAAATTATTGAAGTTATTTTACCATGATCTTTTTCCGTAAAATTACGGGGTTTGCCAATTACTAAGTTGGTCAATTTGGGATAACTAACGCGCGAAATAATGCGTTATCATATTACATGAGTAAGCGGCAATTTAATGCGTTTCAAACTGAATTGAGTCCAGTAATTTAGTGTTTTCAAAACAATAACAGACACCTAAGCACACCTTTTCTATATTAAATAGCATGTTGGGGATGAAATGAAGAAATGCAAAAAAAAAAAATTTTTTCGATTATTTTGTCAATTATTCAACCGAAAATTTTTTTTATGTGGCCTTAAAAAGCTGTCGGAATATTCAGGGCCTCGCTATCTTGTAATCGATTATAACTGATTTAAATAATAGTAGCATCATAGTCCATTTTAAATCGATTATTGTTGATTTTTTGTAATATTTTTTAATATTTTCAGAGACTGACTATGAATGAAACAAGAATGCTCGTATCAGGGCGAAGCCCTGAATGTTCCGACTGCCTTTTAAGGTTTATGGAGCAGCAGTAATAACATAAAAAAATTAAATGAAATAAATTAAAATGAAATTTTTTTTTTCTAAAATTTGAATTTTTTTAATGAAAATCATCCCCCCCCACACGCCAAATGAAGTACAAAAAGAGAGATTTCGTTCCTTGTAACAAATCAATTATGGCAAATAAGCTTCATTCAACTAATTTGGAACGATTTATAAGACGGATTAAATCTCCGCTTACGCGTTAATAGCGCGAATTATATCGCGCGTTAATTGTCCCAAATTGGTCAAAATGGCCAAAATGACAATCTTTAAACCCTCATAACTTTACGAAAAATGATCACAGGCGAAATATCTTTTCGATTTTAAGCTCAGGACAACAATACCTTTTGAACGATATAAAAAAATTCCGTCAAAAATGGCTAGTTAAAAAGTCGAAATTTGTCTGAAGAAAAAAAAACCCCACCCCGAGCACAAATATTCCGTTACTTTCGTATCGAAAGTCGGAACAATTACCATATCGTCAACTATTATTCCCATAGAATTCCGGTTTGTGTATCGCTTATTCGAATATGGGCATGCGTTTTTCAGGCTTCTAATCGTTATGATTAGCTAGAAAACAAAAGTTCAAATTAATTAGCTATTAGATAGCTATGACTTCTAAAATGTGCTCGCAATGAGCCGGACAAGGCGTTTTTCGCTGAATGATTCTGGAGTTTTTAGGGTTGAAAGAGCTCTCTGTAACTTTCCCAAAAAGGACTTGCTGCACCTGAAAAAATTGCCCATATTTCATCTTCGTTGTAGCCGAATATATCAATCAAAAACTGCAATGGAATAATCGGAAGAATTTCTCAAGCATGATGAAATATATATTTTCAATGCTAAAGAAACTTGATACGTGTCGTACGTTATTGGTATACATTGTACATTTCTGGTTTATTGTTTGGTTTCCTGAATGGCACTTTTTGAGGCATGAAAAAGTGGTATGTTTGGTAAAAGTGAAAACTATATAGCAAAAACCAATTCGCTCAGTCTGTGTCTGCTGAACAGCAGAAGTCCTTCAGCTTTTGCTGCATTTTCTTTGTTGGCATTTTATAAAATCTTTTAAATTCTCTTTGAACTACGAACAACATGTAGTTCTGCATGAAAAGCAGATATGTTCACGTCTGCTTTATGTTACTGTCGGTTGAATTTGATAAAATAAAGAAAGGCCTGTTTTAATTTAACTTGCTGTTTGCAGCGCTTCAATTTTGCAGCTTTTGCAAAATGTGACATTTAGGAGGTGGAAATGAATCGCAACGGGCGCCTGAAACACTAGCCGATCCTCGCTAAAGAGTATCATTGTAATAATGGCGCAATTCCAATTGCAATATCCCGGTTGAAATTGAATCTAATCCATAAATCGGGAAAGCTATTTGTATTTGAATTCCAATTCCAAACACCGGTTTTGCCGTTACTACTCTGTACCATATTACAGTTGCAATTTGCAAATTATTTTGCAGCCTGCAAAATCTAATATCCTACAAACTGTTTGCTCGTACATATACCAGTAAACTTGGAAATATTCAATTGGGCATGCAAAATAGGTAGCATCTTTCCCTAGTCAAGGGCCTAAACCCATTATGCTTCATAAAAAAGTGCGTAGGCCGGTGTAAAATGATGTCCCGTTCTGCCCAATTTTGATCACTTAACCCCTATAGATTCGCGAATTCAGGCTTGCAGATTAGCAATTTGGCTGATAAACAATAAACAGATATTAAATTATAGCTCCGGGGGAAAAAGGACGACAAAATCTATTCACAGCAGCAACACTTAACATTTACCATAATTTGATTAGCGCTAAAAAGGGAAGATAGAAAAATATAAAAAAAATTGCTTCATATTCAAAGGGGTACTAGAATTTTCAATTTTCTATTTTGAATGATTTAATTTTCTGCTTTTTCTGCTTTTTTAGCAGAGCTAGTTTCCCAAAGTTGTTAATTTTGAAAAGCAGACAGTTTTACAGTGCTGCTTTAAATCATCCGGATAAGAAAATTAAATCCCGAAAGTTTAAACGCGTTTTTCTCAAAATTAGTTTTAAAAATCTCGTTAATTATTATGGTGGATTAAATTTTGCAAAATTCGAAACTAAATTTACACTAAAACAGGGCGCACAGACAATTCGGCCAAAGACAATTCAGCCAATTTGAAATTCAGACAATTCAGCTAAAAGTATACAGACAATTCAGCCTGAGGCAATTCAGCCAGTTTTACAAAATGCTAAGTTCGAAAGAAAAAAATCAGAATTGGAGCTATTTCTCGGTTTAAAGTCGCCAGTGGGCCCGCTACGCGCGCGTCGCCGCTTTGCGGCGATAACCGGCTCTAAATTTCTTATAGAGTCCTACCCTCTGTTGGCAAGCTCGCAACACGTTGGCGCGACTGCGGCGGTCACTATTATTGGCTGAATTGTCTCTGCTTGAATTGTCTGCATACTTTTGACTGAATCGTCTGAATTTCAAATCGGCTGAATTGTCTTTGGACGAATTGTCTAGACGCGTAAAACAGATCATTTTGGCTCATTTCTTAATGCAAAATTACACAAAAACTCGTTAGTCAATTCCTGAAAAACTATATATCAAAACTAGCGTCTTACTAAGCCCAGCAGAGGCAATGAAAAATGTCTGTAATTTGGCAAGTTTTTGGCCAAAATGTTTTTGAAACGAAAATTGGCCATTGAATCTAAGAAAACTGACCAATTTTTGTTACTCGAAAGTAAATGTATCTATAATTAAAAAAACTGTTCAATTTGTCTCGAACTGAATTCGTCTCGATCAAATTTTAATTGTCTCAAAACCAGTTGACTTGAGTGAGACCCTGGCTTGGTATAATTTTTCCGACCATTGAAAATGGGAAGGAAATATTTATTCGGGTGTGTTTACACAAAATTAGGTGCCACTAATATTCATCGGACAATGTCGAGTGATATGTCATATTAAAGCCATTCTAGTCGTGATTTGAACGACATTAAAAAATTTTCAGAAAAACCAGTTTGAAACTTATTCTATTAGTTTTTGACAAGCCAAATGGACCAATTTTATGATAAATTTTTGGATTCGATTTTTGCAAACTGATTTGCACCATATCAATTGTGCTGACATGCTAAGCACTTTTTGTCGTCATCCTTGTTTGTATAAGTTTAACCCAATTTGAGACAAAATTATTCAACAAACTGGGTTTTATTTTTTTGTCAGGACAATTTCAATTATTCTCGACAATAAAAAACTTTAAGAAAGTTTCTTGTTTTGTCCCAGTTAAACCCAACGTAAATTTCATCGGAAGGTAGAAAGAAGGCTACGAATTAAAAAAAAAACCCAAAACATACTTCCCATGCTGTGAATTTTTCCGTAAAGAAGATACAATTGGAGACAATCGAAATTAAGATTTCACAATTTGATGTTTTTATTTGACAAGATCTTTCTACTTAATCATGTCACAAAAAAAATCAATAAAAATGCAGGTGAAATAGCATTTTGTTTTTATGTGGAAATGCGTGTATTGGAGGATTGGTTGATCTCGGCTCACCATTTTGCTTAAAATAAAAAAAACGGTGACCTACAAATAAATACCATCCAATTTAACACCGTAATAATTAAAACCTATTCATTTCACTACTACACATTTTAAATCAACAACAAATTAGCTCCTCTTCTGTAACTTAACACCAATCTTAATATTGTATGAACTCTTTATCTTAAATCGTAACACACCAAAGTTAATCGTCTAAGTTACGCACGCGTCACATTTGAAAAAACGCGTCACGTAGTGGGCAGCCTGCAATAAGACCTCTCCGTGTGAAAACTTAATTTTTTTGATGCATCGAGTGGCAAAAAAATTCACAAAAAAAGAAAATGTACAGTGCATTAAATAAAAAAGTACAAAAAATAATGTCCGATTACGATGACGAAACTGATTTGTACTTTTTAGAGCGTTTTCTAGTTTGTGTAAACCAGTTTAGTTTTGGTTTTTCAATCGTATCATTAAAATCCAATTGTTACTCCTGCTTAAATTCTTGTTCGGCTGTTTTTGAAAAGCTGTTTCCTTGCACACTCCTGAAAACGTAACTAAACACAAAAACTTTACTCGTGCACTGGCAATCCCATGACAATTACCTTTTTTTTCGGGATGCTAGGTTGCGACTAGGTGATGGCAAACTTTTTAGTTTTGCGTTTACCTGCCAACAATTGAAAAAAGGTGAACAAAGCACCCGTGTTATTTCGAGATGTTGTAGTTCGAGAATGGTTCTTAAATTGAATGGTGTTTAGATTTTGGCAATAGGTAAATCTTTTGTAAAACTTTGTACCGGCTAACCACGCAATTTTTAGTCAAAGGGTGTTAAATTAATTGCGAGCCCTTAAAATTTTTAACAATCCGAATTTTTGACAAGGTCTTTTCTATTCAAAACTTACGCGAATTAAGTTACTCAAAATTATCGGCTGTTTATGCCCAAAATTTTCTTGTATTACTCTCTGATGTTTACCGAAGTTTCCTTTGAAGCAAGATCTATTTTCAATTCGGCTTGAAACGGTGTTAAGTTAAAGAAATAGTTTTAAAATAAAGTGGTTTCAGTTTGTTAAGTCTACAAGAAATAGGGAATGAAATTGTATGCTGTCAAGTTCCTTAGATCTAAAAAGGTGGCAACCAAAAACACTCCCACAAATTTTCAAAACAAATGGCAGAAAGATTGGAACTAGAAAAAAAACTGTTTTTTTTTCTCTCAAAGTGCGGGTTTTACGAAAGTTCTGACTCTTTTCTAGCTTACCGCAGGTTTGTTAAGCTTACCGCAGGTTTGTTACCCAAGCAAAATCAATCAAGTTAAATAATTTGCGCT
This sequence comes from Symsagittifera roscoffensis, assembly GCF_963678635.1. Taxonomy (NCBI): domain Eukaryota; kingdom Metazoa; phylum Xenacoelomorpha; order Acoela; family Convolutidae; genus Symsagittifera; species Symsagittifera roscoffensis. The sequence goes on from NC_087064.1 coordinate 70,696,579, forward strand.
TTGCCGGGACCGTTCGTAATACGGCATTGGCATGCTTGCTCCGCTTTGTTCCGCTGTTCTTGCATCCGGCATGAGAGGAATACTGCGCGTGAATCAGTGTTCTCCGTTTAATCTACTGTTACGTATTGTCACTTGTTACTAATTGTCGTCTGTTACGAATTGTCGCTCACGGAACTTATGAGATCAATTGAGTATTATTTCAAAGCTCATAGTTTTCAAGATGATCGCAGGTAAAACCTGCTTGTATTTTGAGCTCAGATCATCATTGTCTTCCGAATGATTTAGTAAATTTTTGTAGAAAGTTTCATGAATCTTAACGTTGATGTTTGTCTGGAGAGAAAAAATTAACTAGAGCTCAAACATTCCGTCACTTGATTGTGTTAAGCAGTTACAAAACACTTCAATCAGAGTAGCAAAAAGTTTCACTCATAGAGTTTGAAAAGAATATTAAGGAAAATCCAGAAAGTCCTTTATGAACGATATTTGTAATTAAAATGATTATTTTACTAATTTGTGTTTTGATCCAATTAAAACTTCTAAATCTTAAGCTTTGTCAAGTTATTAATTGTAGCTTGATGAGCACACGATAAGATCATGAGCGTTTTAACAGAATGTTTTATACTTTTTGAGTTATTTCAAGATTTTTTGTTTGAAACACCACTTCGGAACGGAATTTGGAAGGTGTAAATTGCTGGAAAAAAATGTCGCTTTCTTAATGAAGTCTAAGGGCCTGGAAAACAACGAAGATTTTTATTAAACAAATTTTCAGCCAGAGATAGTTCAAACTTACAGAGACTGAAACTGAAAAACATGTCAAAATAATTTTTTATATTTAAAAAATTAAATTTGCAATTAGGAAACGGATATAAAGCAAACAAGACTGCTCGTATCAGGGCGAAGCCCTGAATGTTCCGACTGCCTTTTAAGGTTTATGGAGCAGTAATAACATAAAAAAGTTAAATGAAATAAAATAAAATGAAATTTTTTTTTCCAAAATTTGAAATTTTTTAATGAAAATCATCCACCAACACGCCATATAAAGTACAAAAGGATAGATTTCGTTCCTTGTAACAAATCAATTATGGCAATTAGGCTTCTTTCAACCAAATTGGAACGATTTCTAAGACGGGTTAATTCTCCGCTCACGCGTTAATAGCGCGAAATATATCGCGCGTTAATTGTCCCAAATTGGTCAAAATGGCAATCTTTAAACCCCCATAACTTTACCAATAATGATCGCAGGTGAAATATCTTTTCAAATTTAAGCTCAGAACAACAATAGCTTTTGAATGATATTAAAAAATCCGTCAAAAATGGCTAGTTAAAAAGTCGAAATTTGTCTGAAAAAAAAACCCACCCCGAGCACAAATATTCCGTTACTTTCGTATCGAAAGTCGGAACAATTATCGTAGATAAAAAATGAAGTAACTTTAAAATTTTTTCAAGCCAGTTGAGTCAACTTCATGTCAGCCTGATGAACCAAATTAATCATCTTGGGTTTATTTAAAGGCAGGTGTAATTCATCATTACTGTCTAGATTGACAGTTTTTGTACAATATATCAAAAATAACAAATATAGTAAAAAGTTATAAATTGTTGAAAAAATTAAATTAACTTGAAACATTATAACTTAGTTATGTCCATCTGCAAAACAATTTTTGAATTTTTTTAATATGAAGTTACAAACGAAACACGGAGAAACTGGTTCGTAATGCACAATTTAGATTAAAATTATAAACAATTAACATTTAAAATCAATCGGCTAACCTAGCTTTTGATGTTAAGTATTTCCGCCAAACTATCAGCCTTCAGTAAAAAGAGAAAATAATCGATTATATTACAATTATAATTGTACTTTTATCAAAATTATATTTAATTCTAAGCGCCAAATTTAGATGTTGAAACGATTTATAATCCATTATATTGATAAAACTTTTCGTGACATTATAATAAATTATAATCAACTATAATTGATTATAGTTTTTCCAACAATCTCTTACAATTTCTTATAATCTAATATAATCTCTTATAAACTCTTTTAATCAATTAAACTCTATTATAATAGTTTATCAATTTTTTTGTCAAAAATCTCTAAAAGTCAGATGTCTTGTCACTCTTTGGTTCATCTGAACACAAAGTTTTACCACGAAACATAAGTTTCAAAGAGATTCCTTCATATTAGTTAAAATAATCCCACGGTAGGTGAAAATTAAACTTTCTATAAAAATCATGAAACAAAAGCAGTGAGCTGATATTTTGGTGGTCGAAAAACTTAAAATGTACATCATGAAACAACTATAATCAAGAGAAAATGAAAAAAAAAACGTTATAAATTTGAATTGAATTGAAAACTGCTAACACAGTATTCCCATTTTTCTCATAAATCAACGTCTACGAAAAGCGTAAAATATAAGCAATTCAGGTGGAAGTTCGAAGACAAAATGGGCAAAGAAAAGAAATCATAAACATTTATAATCGATTATAATGTATTTTTCTGCAAAACAAATAAGTTAGAAATTCGAATTCAAATAATCGATTATAATCGATTATAATGATTCATAATTGATTATATTTGATTTCAAAAAGAGAGATTATAATCGATTATTATTTGATTAAAATCAATTTTTTCTCAATTTTTGTCAGACTGGTACTAAAATCATATTATAATCGATTATTAACGCTTGAAACTGGATGCGGGTACATAATTATGGCACCAATTTCCAATAAAACGAAAATATTGAATGACTTCCTTTTTTTAGGTCAAGCAAACTGATTTCCCCTCTCACAAAGCATTAAAAAGTCCCTGCTTTGGCCAAAAGTTTAGCGCTGCAGGCAAAGTTTTGAAAAATAACAGGCCAAAGGCGCCTTTAGAAAAATGTTCGGGTCCCTCAGCCAAAAATGGATATCTCAAAATAGTTCAAAGGGGGACCCTTTGGGTCGGCAGAGGGTCGAATCCCTCAGGGGGGACGCTTCCCCTAAATGCGCCCATGGGTCAAAGAAATTTTTTAAAACAAATTTGAAAAAACTTCAGCTGCAAAAGTTTCAGAATTTGACTAGATTGATCTTCTTTTTGAGGACAATGTGTCAAAAAAATCAATGCGTTAAATAAAAAAATTTAATTTGTTACTGAACGCCTGCAAGGAAACTTCTTTAGAAGTAAAAAGTCTAGTTGCCGATTACAATCCAATTATTGTTGTAAGTGAAAACAATCAATATCGATTATAGTACAGTTTTGTTTTTTTACCACAGTCTATCGACTATTTAGATTTACAATAAGTTTTACTAGACTAAAATTATCTCATTATTTATATTCATGAGAAACTAAAGCAAAACAGTTTACATGAGAATGCAGGGGTTAAGTAGGTCAGTCGAAATCAGCCGTCTCAAAAATTTTCTAAAATAATCAGCATTCTGGATGTAATTTTTCAAGTTTTTTGCAGAAACTCAACAAAACAAATATGATTTAAAAAACTAGAAGGAAACGAATTGAAAAAATTTTGGCTAATAACTAATAAGGCGATTTTCAAATAAGGCTCTTATACATTATTTCAATTACTTTTCTAAACATTGAACTCCAAATGATTAGAATTTTTCAGGAAATAAAGTCAATTTTAAAAAATTGGAAACATAATATTAGCATCAATTTAACGTTATCCTCCCTTTTGAGAAAGGGAGATTGTTAAATAGATTAAATTTTCCGCCAAGAATTTTCTGGCGAATTTTCTGCCACGAAGAATGCAGCAAAATTAGAATTCTCAATAGAACGCTCTAGTGCTGTTTTGCTGTTTTTTTTTGTTACAGGGTTGATAAATCTTAATTTGATACCATAGCGGGAGGCGGAGAGATTGTAACGAAGATCCAAATATTAGACCCTTGAAACACCGTCGCTCATAGCAATTGTCTCAGTTTTAGAAAAACACTGAGGGCTGAAATTTTTGAACTAATAGATACGAAGACAAAGCCAAGTCCGCTTTTTAATATCATTGACGCGCACTCTTGAAATTATCAGAAAAAAATCCAAGCCCAACTGTGTTTTTCAACCGTTAAAACATTATTACTTCAATATTTATCAACATTTAATTTTTATATTAATTACGGATCTCTTTAACTATGTTCCCCCTTTTGCAGAAAGGAGGAGATTCGTTTTTAGTAACTATAATTACATATGCTTAACCATTGAATTATATCTTTATAAGGGTGGCAATTCGTTAATAGGTGCCCTGGAGGGGGAGACAGTAAAAAAAGATCCATAATCACTGCAGCTAATTGAAAAAATTCATATCGGAACAGAATGGTTTATCAACAAGAAAGGCTCTTGCAGAGCATAAAAATCTGAATTTAACCTAACAGAAACGACATCTTCTTTCACTCCTCACTAAAACCTGGAATTTGTGGTCACATTTATGGTCAGTTGGAAGCGAAGTATCATGACAGCAATGCCAAGAAGCTTGGCTTAAAAATTTACCTGAATGCCTTTTTTCAGAAAAATAAATCAGACTAATAATTGACTTTCAACGCCACACCAATTTTGCACTGGATAAGCGCAAAACTTTGTGTCTGCATGTTCCTGAATTCCAGAGACATTTCTTTAAACATTGTGCAAAATGTAAATGGATTCCACTAAGAAAAGGTTCGTGGATTCCGTGTACAAATTCCTGTAACGTAATTTTTGTCGGCACATTGGTTTTGTTGCGGACTCCGCAACGAGCGATTATACTTAGTTGTTCCCCGATTCCGCAAATGCTAGTGCATTCCGCAAATTTATGCGGATTCCGCTCACAATTTGCGGCTTTCGCCTACAAATTGCAGAATCCGCTTACAATTTGCGGTTTTGTTTTACAGTTTGCAGGTTTTACTTACAGTTGCGGATTCCACTTTAGCTTAAGTTTGCTGAAGTCATATATTATGATTTGTTTATGGATTCCACAAACTGTTCCGAATTCCGCAATTTTTTTGCAATTTCCACAATTTTTTTTTGTGGATTCCTCAAAATTGCCTGTTTTTGGAGCGATTTTTATCAATAGTGTATTAGCTAATTATCCGTGGAATCCAAAACAGCCAAGAATATCAAAGAAAAATAGCAATATTGCGGATTCTGCGACAATTCTGTTATTGACCTGTCGCGGAATTTGCTTACAATTCACAAAATGCACAGTTTGGCCTCGTAATGTTTTTCCAGTAAAACCTTTAAAGCGATTTAAAATCCAAAAATTGTTGCTCTCATTTTAAAATCTCCCAGATTATCAGTTCAGGATCTCGAAAAACCCAGTTCAGAAGCCCTAGACACCCAGTTCAGAAAATCCAGTAGCCCAGTCCAGGAGCTCTACAAATATCAGTTCAGGAGATCTTCAAATCCAAGTTCAGGAGCCCCAGAAACCAAGTTTAGAAGCTCCAGGCCCCCAGTTCATAAAAGGCAGAACCGCAGTTCAGGAGCTCCACAAACCAAGTTCAGTAGCTCAGGATTATCAGTACAGGAGCTCCAGACACCCAGTTCAGAAGATTCAAAAACCCAGTTCACGAATCCCATTTCAGGTTAACTAAAAACCAAGTTCAGGAGCTCCACATTATCAGTCCAGGAGTTACAAAAACCCAGTTCAGGAGGCAGATTCTGATGATGACGCCGAAGACCTGATTAAGCTTGATGATAGCTCCAAAAGCGAAAAAATCGACTGTGCGTATGAATCATACGCCAGTTTGCGCGACAAAATCCACGTGTAAGCGGGGATATAAATGTCGGTTCCACGAAATTTTGAGCGGCTCCATGACAAAGCTCAAGTTACCAACGATAAGAGAGACAACTCGTTTTGGAGCTTAATAGTTTCGAACGAATTAAAATTCTGCTAATATAAGATGAACCAACGAACTGCATCTTCCAAAAACTTCTGTCTACTAAGAGCGTGTAAACAGTGGTGATTGAAGAAACCCGGTCAAAGTCATGTTCTGTGACGGCCAATGAGTCATGATTTAGCATGCCCGAGTCGAGATTTTTCACCTAATTTGAAGCAAGATTTGAGCGGTTTGAGCGGTTTTTTTAGACAATTACGCTCAAAATCTTGCTTCAAAATGAGCGGTTTGAGCGGTTTTTGAACGGTTTTATCTAAAAAAACCGCTCAAAAACCGCGCAAGATTTGAACGGTTTTGAGCGGTTTATCTAAAAAAACCGCTCAAACCGCCCAAACCGCTCAAATCTTGCTGAAAAACCGCTCAAACCGCTCATATCTTGAGCGGTTTTTGAGCGGGATCTCGACCCGGGTGGAGCACTATATGCCATGTCATGTCATTCAACTCAATTTAAATATTTTGCATTCAGACCCAGGTATGAATTACAAATCAGTATAAAAATTACAGCGTCAGAGATACAATTATCAAAAGTAGTCTCAAGATGCTGTGAAAATATAACGGAATAGATCAAACCATCAATTTCGTATAGTTTTAGATCGCTTTTGCTCGAAATGAGCGCAATAAATGAGGGATTCCTGCTGGAAGACATGCAAAAAGACGAAGGTTTGCTTATTCCGGATGACGTCCAGCGACACATTTTTCAAAAGCTTTTCTAACTGAAACAAAATGTCGTGGCCAGTGAGAGATTTGATACCTCTGAAATGCCGAAAAAAAGTCCAATAAGCAAAGGCTGATAAGCTATGGCGCCAAAATATACCTGCAGGTTGAACGTCAATATTCATGTTGTTTTTTCATTTGTATCATTCAGTACCCGGGTCACGGTGCAATTTTATTAGCCCCCTGCCCAGCTCCCATCGTTCTACCTTGGGCCTTTCTTCCGTGGGGGAGAGAGAGATGTCATCCACTTTGCCAACCGGGACCGAAGAGTAATCGACTTAAAAAGAAGACTCAAGACAGGGTTTGGGTCAAGCATAGTCGAAAAAGATCTGGAGAACGAGCACGGTAAAACATACCCAAATTTGATTGAGCACAGAAGAAGTTTTTTAGAAAAAAAATCATATTTTAACAGTTTGCTATCACAAAGTTGAAAACAAGCAGTTGATGCACAAGAAAACATCTTAACAGAGAATGGTGGAAAATCTTAAATTTCAAATGAGTAGCGTTTTTAAACTGCAAACATGATTTTGAGCTCTAAAGATTTCCGCAAATAGAAACCAAAACAAACAGAAGAATGAATACGAAAAAATGGAGAATTTTAATAATAATTGTAGTTCCTGCGAATCGCAGAGGAGCTATCAGTCCTGTCGAGGATAGTCCATTTGTATTATGTCCCCACATTCCAGAAAGTGTTATTTTGCTGAGCGAAGCTGTTTTTTGCCATTCAAGGCCGTTTTTTAGGGTCTAGAACTTTTACGTGGTACCACTATTGCAGCCAAATTTGGTCAGGTTGTGGTAGACCTGAAGCTGGAGGTCAAGTGAGAGCTTGACCTCACACACTATCATTGCCATGGCATGGGATCGAATACACGAGCTGACGATTTAAAAGAGAACGCCTTACCACTGTGCTAAGTGCCTCTCATTTTATAAATTAAAGCCAAAAACAAAAGCTTATTTTCATTTTGAAAAACTGAAATTTTGATGAAAAAAACTGAATTTTAGAGTAAAAAAAGTTAAACGAAAATCATCGAAACAAACACTAATGAACCATGTCTAAAAAAAGAACCCAAAAACGCAAAAAATTTCTAGCTTGAACACATAGAAACATACTTAAATTCAAATAAAAAGAGCGTTTGTTTTGTTGTCCCTGCATTGTATGATACAGAAAAAAACAGCACGCGTATAATGATAAAAAGCTATCGAACTAAATTTGACCTTGCTAAGCAATATTCGCTCAAAATTTTGACTTCGGAATGTCGGTGATTTTGATTTGATAACATCCTACGCTTGCTCAGTTTTAGTCAATCGTTTGAAATGGTTACCGCTCCAAACAATTTAAGCTGGAAAGCAATTGAGCCAACATCAAAAATCGTTTGACGAAAAAACGGATCGAAAAAGTATAACATGAAAATATGAATCTGAAATAAGCCCATAAACCAAACTACCAGCCCTAAAAAGTCTATGATAAAAAAACTGAATATTGGAGAAAACAAATTTGAACGAAAATCATCGAAATAAACACTAATGAACTATGTCTAAATAAAAGAACCCAAAACCAAAAAAGTTCTAGCTTGAAAAACATAGATACATACTTAAATTCAAATAAAAAGAGCGTTTGTTTTGTTGTCCCTGCATTGTATGATACAGAAAGAAAAACAGCACACGTATAATGATAAAAAGCTATCGAACTAAATTTGACCTTGCTAAACAATATTTTCTCAAAATTTTGACTTCGGACTTTCGGTGATTTTGATTTGATAACATCCTAAGCTTGCTCAGTTTTAGTCAATCGTTTGAAATGGTTACCGCTCCGAACAATTTAAGCTGGAAAGCAATTGAGCCAACATCAAAAAATAGTTTGACAAAAAAACGGATCAAAAAAGTTTAACATGAAAATTATGAACCTGAAATAAGCCCATGAACCAAATTACCAGCCCTGAAAAGTGTATGAGAAATACAGCATTCCGCTAAAACAGTATCAAAAAAATAAACACAGAGTTTCTATTGTGAAAGAAAAAACTAAACAAATCCAACATAAAATGGATTAAATTAAAAAATTTATATATATATATAAAAATTTTTAAAATTTAATCCATTATATAATATTGAACTTGTTTAGTTTTTTGAGTTTTTTCTTTCTATATATATTAGTTTTTGATCAAAGATTCCCGTAAGTTGGATATCGAGTTTTTGAAAATTCTGAATTTTGAAAGTTTAATCTATCTATATAAAACACTTGCGATACAACACTAAAAAAATTGGCAAAAATCGAAAATATCAAAAACAAATTTGATCTAACATGATGAATAAGGCTCGTTTTGAAACAAAAACATGCCCAGACAATAGAAGGCGAAATTAGCATCGGAAAATAATTAACCAAGCGGTAATAAATACCTTGATGGAAATCTTTTGAGCCGAAAAAAAAGCGCTCGAAGCACTTTCAAAACATTGTTTGCTCGTCAAATGAAGCAATACGAGACAACTAAGCCGATATAAAATGGTCCGAAACCCAGAAACACACACATACGAATACGCACCGGCACACCCACACCCATGCACACACACACGCACACACACACACACGCACGCACACACACACAGAGTTTTAGTTTTCAACATTTTGCCAACAAAGTTCTTCAAAGGAGTAAAGTCTAAAACCTGGGTGCAACTCCCTTACTTTCAGTACGGGTAAAACAGAAGCAAAGCGGAGCATCACAAAATTGCGATGCATTGAAAACATTGCATTATGAGAAGGTGAAAAGAAAAAGACACGGAATTCGAAAACGAGATACATGAAAAAAATTACTTGGAATATTTTCGAAACAACTTACGTCTACAAAATTTTTATACTTTTTTCTCGAATGAGTTTAACAAACAGTGTTACGAATCACTTTCTACACGGTGATTAAATCAATAAAATTAGTTCAACTCCCACTGAGCGGAAAACAAAATCTTTGTTAAATATAATCTTAAACTAAAATTCTAAAAATCCGAAGTTCAAAGCCATGAACCTGACCAGATATAAAAATTTGCTTTCCAAAAAAACGAAAAAGAGCCGACAAAAATGAGCCGACGAAAACACGAATCCGAAATAATTCAAGTTTTTTCAATAATTTTTTTTGAAAAAAAACAAACGTTGCCAACACAGGTAAAAAAGATTCAATGAACACAACAAACCAGGAAAAAAGTACTGACTTGTTTTTTGAAGAAACATCAAATTTCGAAAAAAATAAATAGCTGTAAAGCTCTTCGAATTTCAGGAACAATTTATGACTGACACTTTTTTTGATATAACTAACCCAATTTAAGAAGTTTGGACAAGTAGGTAATTTATTTATTCCACTGATAATCTGAAAAAGATCACCCACTTTCAAAACTAGAAGGCCATCACGCTGTTTGATAATTGAGTTTGCTTTTCTAACAAAGGAAACGTGCTGATTTTGAAAAAAAAACTGATAATTTAAACCGCAAAAATCAACACAGAGGCAAAATTCATTTCGCATACATAGCAAAAATATGACCGATAAAGCTACTGGGAAAAACTCAATGAGTTAAACTTTTTTATAAGTGACGCATGCCAATTATGAATCTACATAATTGCAAAGTGACGCAAGTATATTCTGACGCATTAGCAGTATCATTCAAATTGAAAAAAATATATCAACTAACATGCCTCAATTGATAGAGCGGACGCATTTTAACTAGTATAAGAAAAAGTTAATAAAAACAACCAACACTGTCCAGGTTCGAACCCTTCTACTTTGTTATTTTGCTGCTGGCCTCATTCCCTACCTCTACGCTACAGATCCATGATACCTTGAAGCTGAAGTGCTATTTGTAATATAATAGTCTGTGTTAATATCCGTAGCATTTGCTGTACTGAATAGCTGGATCAAAATGAATACTTTCAAAATGAACACATTTTGTCGCAACAATTTTTGTGACTTTGGTTGGAAAAAAAGAAAATTCATACTATAAGACAAGTTATGCTTGGGTAAAAAGTATTTTTCGGGAAAAAAGTAAGTGCAAGTGAAACAAACTGCTGGAAAAGAGTCACTGAAATCAACGAAACTATTGTTTTTTCTTAGATTTCTTTCAACTTTCCAGCTTCAGGAAACCGTTTCAATTTCTTGACAAATTTTTCAGCCTCTAAAATTGATCATATTTGATCTGATAATTGAATACACAGATGCTGATCATTCGAGTTTTTTAAACAAAAATACTAGGCCCCTTCGGAACCATACGTCAATAGTTTGTCGCCACCAACATCGATTTTAGCTCTGCTCCAAACGGGCAGACTCAGAACTTTTATTACGAAGCATTCTGAAACATGTTATCGTCTTATGCGCAAATTCTGAGAGAAAACTTAATGATTTAAAAATCAACATGTTTTGAAGACCATGACTTATTAAAATCGTCTTGCCACACAATAATTTCGAATGAGATCATAATTAACACACCTAATATTGATTTCTGTAGCTCGCTTTAACTTGATGCAAGCCACGTCATTGACTTCAGGTTTAAATAGTTGTTCATTATTTGTTTCTTGTATCAAACTTTGACCTCAATTTGCAAGAATTGCACCATCCTTGCAAAGATAACAAAACCATTGACAACAGATGTCTGTCGCTCTGGTTTAAAATAATGACCAGGCCAATTTCAAGTTATTCGATTTGAATCATTGATCGAACGGTACGGAAAAAGTTGGAAGAAAGTCATTATAAATTCTTGAGAAGTTGTAGTTTTATTTCAAAATTACCTTACGACTAACACAAAAGATAGGGCCACTAAGCTTAAGACTCAAAGTTATCCAACTCAGGGACAACAAGCTAGATTGATAAATTGAAAACTACATCTCTTGTTTTGCACAACGATTGATGCAAATCGCAACAATTCATTAGGAGAAAAATGAAAAGCATTGCATCATTTCTTTAATAAATAACATGATGGTAGAATGGCATGGTAATTTCAATTTTCCATTCCAGGCCATTGAGTTGCTCAAACACCCACGTATTCGATATTTTCTGATTATCTTTGCTTTTTGCTTAGGGGAGAGTAACCAATTTTCCCCGATTCAATTCAAGCATAACAAATTTGACGCAGACAACAAAAGAGATGAAAACCTGTTCAAACGATTCTGATGCCTGTATATTGCTTTTGAAAACAGTTTTAAATTAACGAATTAAATCTATTCTCAGAATTCGAACCCAAATGTCATTTTTGTCTTTAAAAAGTAAAACAAATTAAGGTATCGAGGTATAGTTATAAGTTCACTAGCAACATATCAAAAATATTATCAATATGTAAGATAGATACAGATAAAGAAAAGCAAAATAGAACAATATTTGGCTTTAAAATGAGAAAATTATCACCATTGCTAATTACAGTTTCGTTAACGAAAAATTAGGTCTGCTAAAATTGACATTTTTCTATACAGTTATTTGTCGGCCTTGAGGTGCTTACACACGGTAGATAATTGAGGGAAGATATTTAATAGGCCGAATTTTAAAGGATGATTCCAGATAAAATGAGTTTTAGCTGGACAGATAACAGTTGTAAAATCATCTCGGTCGGTAAACATAGCCAACGGTCAGTTGGAAAAGAGTCAATGAACGCAAGGAAACCAAATAAAAACTTCAACTGCCGATTTTTCAAATATAAAAAACGAATGCTCTTGAAGCTTTTTGGATTTTAAGAACAATTTACGATTCACACTTTTTTTTCAAATAAATTAAACTCTTGTGTTTGATAGTGGATTTTGATTTCCTTTCAACAAAGGAAATGAACTGCACTTAGAAAGAAATTGAATGTCAAAAAATGTCAAACGCGGAAAAATAACTTAAAGAAATTAACTTTTTCCTAGATTAAAAAAAAACATCATCATGACCTATATAAGAGTCTTCGTTCCTTGACTCTTAAGAGTCACACTGTTCATTGACTCTTAATAACATTTCACCATCATTTGTTAACACACAACCTCGGTTTACAATCAGTCAATTTTTAGTTCCATTCCACCTCCAAATCACAATTTTTCCACTATAACTACCAAAAAATGTTAGTTTTTTTTCAGTTTTTATAGAGTTTATTTTAAAGGTAGTTTTGTGAATAGCTACACAGCTTCCCTTTCCGATCCAGTTGTTTTTTTTGTCCAGGAGCTGTTATCAATTTTAGACGCTGTCATTAGTGTTGTAATATCCTGTGGTCGTTGTGCTTCATTAATAACGATGAGTCGAGATATAGCTGCTGTTGCGGGGGTAGTGTTATGCCTCCATCCCATGTACATTTGGCGGGGGATTAGTGGGAGGAGGGGCTGCCGAGTTGATGTTGTCGACGTCGAAGTCCTCCGGTAGCACTGGGGGTCTCTCCTCGAACGTGGACAGGGCCTCGTTCAGCACATTGCGCAACACTCCTCTGTCATCTGTCTCGTCCACTCCTAAAATAGCCACTCACACAAACTAATAAATTAATAATAATAAATTGTTTTCATATAAGAAACTATTCAATTGACAATAGTCAATATACATAATTCTGGTATGCAAGGACATGAAAAGGCCAGATAGACCTAGTCAATGATGCCTAAACAAATGTTTTGCTTTCACAATCACGCAAAAAGTTCAAAGCTTTTAAAAAAAGAGCTCACACCATCAAACACACAGTGAAATGCTTCGCCGAATTATAATAAAAAAAGTTAGATACTGGTTTCAATAACGGTGTTAATGACTCAGCATTAACTTTTGATTCATCTTCTCACGGCTAACAAACCAAAATATGAATCAAGACAAAAACCAAATTTTGACAATCAAGTTCTATCAGAGCTTGGTATTTAAGGCAGTGGCGGATCTAGGATATTCTCGAGGGGGGGGGGGGGGGGGGCGGAGTTTTAAAAGCGTTTGGTAAATTTTGTTGACCTTTTCTTTTTTTAAGCCGACCAAATTGATTTCCGAACACTCCCAGAACACTATAAAGACCCTATTTTGACCGCAGCAGACAAATTTTGAACCACAGCAGACATTTTTTTGAAAATTTTGACCAAAAAATCAAGTTTTTTCGGCGCGCTCTCCCCTTCAAAAATAGTATATATTGACGCCTTTAAAAAATTTGTAGGGTTAAACCCTGATTTTAGGTAAGATATTTGGTATTTAAGTATTTACGTTGTAGATGTGAGAAGGAGAAAGGTTCTGTGGCAACTGGCTCGTCGTTCGGGTCGTGATACTGGCTGACGAATGGGTGCTGGAGTGCCTGCTCCACGTCCACCCGATTGTCAGGGTTGAACTTCAGCAGTAGTTCCACCAGGTCTGCACAGAACAACAAAAACAACAATCATCAATTCATATGACCAGTTAAGATCAAGATTGCCTTTCAAGCCAACATGTTTACTACAGAGTAAATGAGCCCAGCTTTGCAAGAAATTCAAAATCCAGGAGATATTCAAGTTAAAATATTAAAATCGTTCAAGAAGAAAAGATAGCCAATAGACAGTTGAAAAATGCCAATGAACGCAAAAAATCTTTAACGCTTAAAGGTCAATTTCCAGTTTCAAAGAAAAAATTAATGGCCGTAAAACTTAGATGTTAGAAAAAATGTATGATTGATTATTTTTTGATAAAACTTATTCAATTTGAGAAAACTGGGTTAATAGTTAAATTTTTATTCCGCTGAAAAAATGAAAATTCAATTTCGAAACAAGAAGCCATTCACGTTTTTGTCGCATAATTTCCACTTTTGCTTTCTTTTAGCGAATGAATTTGAAGTGCTCTTAAAAAGAAATCAAAGTCGTTTAAAAATTTCATGCAATTAAGAAAGCAAATAATGATAAAAAAATCGATAATTTACTGTTTTCTAATTGTTTCAACAGAAAAAATTTCATTTTACAGGAGCCGAAAGAAACTAAGACAGAACGACACTTCAACGAAAAAAGAACAAACAAAGGTTCATGCAATTAAGAAGCAAATAATAATGAAAAAATCCAAAACCTACTGTTTTTTAATTGTTTCAACAGCAAAAATATCACTAAGACAGAACGAAGTTTCAACGAAAAAAAAAAAAGTATACAATTTTACAATTTTCCAAAAACAAGGATAGCTGGTTGCTGTGCACAGAATGTTCCGACCATATTCATTAAAAAAATTGAAAAAACATTATTAATTTTCTTTACATTAGTGTCATTTTTAGTGGGTGGCATGATTCGAGAACTATAAGATCGCGTAGAGTATTAGTGAATTAAGCATAATCGACAGAAATTGTTTTCAAAGAATGAATACCAAAAAAATATATATAAAAAAAATTAAAAATTGTCTTATTTTTTTTTGTACAATTAGTTTTAATTTTATTTGTAAATCTTGTTTGTCAAATGAGTGCTGAAAGAAACTTCCAAAACTAGTTTTCTTGATATTTAAGCCAAGTTTTGAGATAAAAAACTGAAAAAATCAGAAATTTTTGAACCATTTTTTCTCGACACTGGGAGAATTTTTCGAAAATTTTTTAAACTTCGTTCGAATCACAACTTAAAGAGCTTTAATATGATTCACCACTCATCTTAGATTATTTGTGGTACCTGATTTTGCGTGGAAAACAAAAACAAAGAAAAAAACTGAACACCTGAATACAAAGATGATTACTTGTGGAAGCTGATTTTGCGTGGAAAACAAGAGTTTAGGTTGCTGAAGAAACTAATGGAGTTCTAATTGAGAAAAATGGTTTCAATTTCTGAGCTTATCGCAAGAGTTAGAATTTTAGAAAAAAAAACGCGTGAAGCTTGGGGGAAATTTTTATTGAAACGATTTTTTTTTTAGAAAAGTGCATATAGCTCAGAATGTTCTGACATTAATAAACTTTACCTAATAAAAAGAACGAATTCGTGGACTTAAGTTATAGAGGGGTTGGTTGAAATTCAGATGGCTAGATGGATGATTGGCTGGCTGGATTGATGGCTGGGCGAATAGATCGATAGAGATAAATGACCGGAGGGGTGGACCGATTGATCGCTGGATGGATGAATTGGTGAACTGGATGGACGAATGGTTGTTTGAATGAACGGCTGTATGAATGAATGGGTGGAGGCATTTTGGGTTGGCATGATAGCTGACTGGATCGATGGCTGGACCAATGAATGGCCGAATGGAGCGCTAGATGGCAGAGTGGATGTATGGCTGAATGGATGGAAGGTGGGCTGACAGAAAGGATGAAGGGATGGCTGATTGAACGGAAGAAAAGCTTGATGGATGGACGGATATAGTGTTGGATGAATGGATGTATTTATGGATACAAGGGTGGATGGATGGGTAGTTAGATAGAGAGAGCTAGATGAACAAAGCGCTGGATGGACGAATGGCTAGATGAATGAATGAATGTTTAGATGAATGTCTGAATGGATGGCTAAACTGATGTACGGGTTTAGCCATTTAGATAGCCAGATGGAACTCTCTCTTATACTACCTTGATCTGCCCGTCCTTGCCCTGCTCTCACCTGCCTTGCCCTCCCCTGTCTCTTATATCCCTATCCTCTACTGGTATGGATATATCCTTACATTCGGGCCTTACCAATGAACACTCGTAAAAAGGAAAATCAAAACTTTTATTTATATTCGAAGCTAAATCGTATATTGCTCTATCATTGCAATATACGATTTAGCTTACATGTTCAAAGTACATTTAGTTTCAGAAAGCTTAAACGTGAGACATGGTATAGCTGAAACAAGGGGAGGTAGCGGTAGATGCGTTTAAAACATAGCCAACTGTTGAACTTCGAAGAAAAAATAGATGACCTTAAAGCTCTTTGAATTTGTAGAACAATTTATGATGACACTCTTAGTTATAACTAACCCAATTCGACTAGTTCAATAGGTAAAACTTTTATTTCGCTAGGAAATCTGATAATTATTTTCCATGCTCGAAATTGGAAGTCGATAACTTTTTTTGTGAACTTTCCACTTTTGCTATTCAATAGTGGAGTTTGCCTTCCTTTTAACAATGGAAATGTACTGAACTTAAAAAGGAATAAGTCAAATCGCGAAAATCAAAATTGAGCGTGAACAATTTTTGAGACTTTTCCCTGAAAAAAGAATCACCAAGACCTGAGTACTCACACATTCACAACTCTTAATAGATCAAAGAATACAAATTTAAGTGCCTTAACTTGATTGGGACCATAAAGAATCCCAATTTATCAACTAGACGTTTCTTCACTCTTCGTACGAAATAGTTTAAAAGCAAAAAATGCTGCTTGTTTTTCCTCGACACGGGAACAGCATTTTGCATTGTATTTCAAATCACAATTGACAGAGCTTTAATATGTTTCATCTCTCATCCTCATACGAGGTGTCTTTATGCAACCTGTTTTTGCATAGACAAGAAGACGCTACACTACACATTCATAAAAAACTTCAAAACATGAACTAAAGCAAAACCATTCGGAATATGCATCAAAATTGAAATTATCGTTGAATACTTCTGACCTCCAAACGTTTTCTTTTGTAAAAATAGTACAAAATGAAGTGCAAAAACTGCACAAAGTGTGAAAACTTTGAAGCTGACAGACTGCTCAAAAATGTGATTACTGTTTTTATCTTCGGTCGAATTTTACGTCTAGTTGCAGACTGATAATTAAAATTAAGTATGTATGTATTTGAGCAACATGTATGTTGCTGTTGGTAAAACAATGTATATATAATTTTACCCATTACATAAAAGTTGAACTAATTGAATTGTGGTCAAAAATCGAAGAAAAATGAAATTTCCATTTTATTAGAAGAGGTCTAAAGAATTTTGTCTCCAAAAAATTCTTTCAGAAAGAATTTAATTAATTCTTTGTTTAAGGAATAATAATTTGCTTTGTTTAAAGATGTTTTGCAAGACATACCTAAGGCATCGGTGTTTGGAGTAGGTGTGACAGAGTTGAACACAGTCGTCCAGGGAACCTTTCTACTAGCCTTCACCGATTTCACATAATTTCGCGCCTTCTCATTCCGGATGAAGCTCAGCTCCTGTTCTGCGGGCATGCCGAGTACATTCAAAATCAGAGTAAGCTGTTCCAGATAGTTCTTGCCGGGAAACAAGGCTCGCTTGGTGAACATCTCGGCAAAAATACACCCCACAGACCACAAGTCTATCGATTTGTTGTAACCTGCCAATCAAATTGCCAAATAATTCCAATCACCATTTCGTTTCAACCAGCATAACCGATCACTTTGCAACGTTAAGCATTAATTAGTTTAATTTTGTTCACGAATAAAAACATTGTTGCGTAATTCTGGGTTCTTAAGCTCAACGTACTACTAACATTTTGAGTTGAGCATGATTTCTGGCGCCCTGTACCACCTCGTTGCAACGTACTCGGTCAAGAATCCAGCATTGTCTCGTCTCGGGTCAGCTACCCTCGCCAATCCAAAATCACAGATCTATAGAAAATTTTCTTTACTAATCATTCCTTAAATTGACGTGATTTCGAATAAATTTATTGATATTTTAATGTGTGTTCAATAAGCCGCCAAAGCAAACATAGCCAACAGACAGTTGAAAAAGAGTCAATGAACGCGAGGAAACAGAAAAAAGTTGAACTTGTTTTTTAAAAAAATCTCCACTTTCGCAGCTCAAAAAAGTGTCCTTCAAAACCTTTTAAATTTCTAGAACAATTTATGATTGACACTTCTTGATAAAAATTAATACAATTTGAGAAAAATGGATTGCTAAATAAATGTGTTATTTCACTGGAAAATCTGAAAATTAAAAACTACTTTAGACACTAGAAGTCGATCACGTTTTTCATGGCCTTTACACTTTCGCTGTTCGATAGTAGAGTTTGCGTTCCTTTTAACATAGCCAAATGACAGTTGGAAAAGAGTAATGAACGCAAGGGAACTGAAAAAAAAAAACGATTTATTTTTTCAAAATTCTTCAACTTTTGAATTTCGTGTAAATTAGATGGACTTAAAGCTCTTTGAATTTGTAGAACAATTTATGATGGACACTTTTTGTTAAAACTAACCCAATTTGAGAAAACTGGATCAATATGTAAAACTTGTATTCCGCTGGGAAATCTGATAATTAAATTTCTTTTTCAAAATTAGAAGTCGATCAGGTTTTTCGTGGCCTTCACAATTTTGCTGTTCATTAGTAGAGTTTGCCTTCCTTTTAACAACAGAAATGCACTGAATCTAAAAAAAAACACGAGACAAACCGCGCAAAATCAAAATTGAGTGTGAACAAATTTTAAGACTTTCTCCTGAAAAAAAAAAAACAAATACAAAAAACAATCAGCAGGACCTATTTAAGAGTCTTCACTACGTTCATTACTCTTAAACAAAGAAAATGAACTGAACTTAAAAAGAAATCAAAGTCAAACCGCGAAAAAAAAATTGAGCCTGAACAAAATAAAAATTTTCCTGAAAAAAAAACTAAAACAAAATCATAACGTACTATATGAACAGAGGCGAAGATGAGCTTCGCACCACTAGCGATATAAAAGAGAAAAGTCGTTAAAAAATGAAACAGATCGAAAAAAACTAGATCTATTAAATGAACAAAGCTAGTTTTAAAACAACATGCCAAAACAAAAAAATGTGTAATGAGCATCGGAAGATAATGTACCCAGCGGTAAAAAAGCCGAAAATACGTCGTCAGAAACCTTGTCAGAAGTCGAAAAAAACCAACAAGAATTCAAACTTCTGAAAACTTGATAAGACCACCCCACCCTCAAAACACTTCATTTGCTCGTCAAATGGAACATTATGAGCACACTAAGCCGATATAATATAAGCCGAAACCTATTAAGCCCAAAAAAATGGAAAAAAAACAGCCGAAAAAAATTATAAAAACTTAAGACTAATAAAAAATTAGAAAGTCGCCCTCAGCCTTAAAACACAGATACGCACACACAAAACTTTTTAAGTTCGTCGAAAGATGCAATATGACGCCAATAAATCGATATAATATAGGCCGAAACCTATCAAGCCGAAAAAAGGAAGAAAAAAAAATCGGAAAAAATTATTGGCATTGAGAACTTGAACTATAATTTTGTGCAATCAAGAGATGAGCATTAAAAATGTGTTTCCGTTGAAACTACTCAAAACTAGGTCAATAAGCCAATAAAAAAGAAGCCGAAATCATATCGGCTAAATAAAATTTTTAAACAAAAAAAAATATATGTATATATACGAGGTCAATTTCCGTAAAAATACAAACAGCACAGAGTGAAATCAGAACACTAAAAGCAAGTATAAGGTCAAAAAACTTTTTTAAAAAATATACAATATGGCAACTAAGCCGACTAAACATCAGCAGACAATCATCAGGCGCCAATTTTTTTTGAAACGGACCATTTCCAGTTTGAACAGAAAAAACAGGTCCGGTCAGTTTCAAACCCAGAACCTTTGGCGCCGCAGGCGTTTTTGTTACCTCCAGACTAAAGGTGCCGGAGACGCAAAATTCTGCGAAATTTGGACCCGAAATTATACCTCAAAAGCAGGTCAGGTTTGGTTTCATTTGAATTATCAAGAATTACGCTTAAACTATCGGGTCTGTTGTTGCGAAATAAATAACAAAATGAGCCTCTCAAGTACTCCAAAAACGCTATAACCTCCAAAAAAAATTGAGCACAACGTTCAACAAATGTTTTTATATCAAAAACTGGTAATTTACATAAGTGGTATTTTTACACTGATATCTTAGTAAGAAAACCTTCTTTGTTTTCAACAAATATATTTTTTTATAAAAATTTTAAAAAAATGAGCTGCATAAAAAGCTGACTTTGAAAATATAGCTTACTGACAGTTTGAAACATGCAAATGAACGAAGAAAAATAATTTAATTTTTTTTGTAAAAACTTAAACTTTCGAACTCTAAAGAAAAACTAGACGGCCTTAAAGCTTTTGAATTTGTAGAGTAAATTAGATTAACACTTTTTGATAAAATAAAGCCAATTTGAGAACTGGATGAATAGGCAAGACTTTGATTTCGCTGGGGAATCTGGTAATTAATTTCCACTTTCGAAATTAGAAGTCGATCATGTTTTTCGTGACCTTTACATTTTTGCTGACTGATAGCGGAGTTTGGTTCCTTTTAACAAAAGAAACGAAGTGAACTGAAAAAAAAAATCAAAATCAAATAGCGAAAAATGTAAATTGAGAGCGAACAAATATTAAGATTTTTTCCTGAAAAAAACACAAAAACTCATCAAGACCTACATAAGAGTACTCAATACGTTCATTACTCTTAAACATAGCCAACAGAAAGTTAGAAAGTCCATGAGCGCAAGGAAACAGAAAGAATACAGCCTTGTTTTTTTGAAACGTTTCAACGCTGGAATTGCAAAGAAAAAAACATATGCCCCTAAAGCTAATTGAATTTCGAGAACAATTTACGATTGACTCTTTTTAATAAAATTAACTCAATTTGAGAAAAATAGATCACTATGTAGAGTTATTTTCCTGTGGGAAACGAACAAAACTTGAAAAGAAATCAGAAGTGCAACCGCTTAAAATCAATTTCGACCGTGAAAAAATCTACGACTTTCTTTAGGACAAACTTTTCATAACTTTCTCAGCCATTGACCTAGTAGTGTTAGCGTAACTTTTACTGTCTATACGGAGATAAAAAATTCTATTTTTTGGGTGATAGATTCAGAACAAAATTAAGTACGAATGGTAAAATAAATTATACCATACTAATTCTATAATAATGTTTGGTTAAATGTCAACTCAATTTGAAAAAAACGCAAAATAAATTTCCAATTTCGCTATTTTTGTTTAGAAAACTTTAAACAGCACTGTAAAATTCAGAACATAGCCAACATACAGTTGGAAAAGTGCCAATGAGTGCAAGTAAACAGAAAAACAATAGTTACTTTTGTTCGAAAAAAATCGCTGTTTTCAAATTTCAAAAAAAGGTGACCCTAAATCCCTTTAAATTTCAAGAACAATTGAATGATTGACACTTTTTTTGTTGAAATTTACCGAATTTAAAAAAAAATGGATTGATAGGTAATTTTTTTATCTCTGAAAATTTCACTCCACTTTCATAACTAGAATTCGATCACGTTTTTCGTAACCTTTGCAACTTGCCTCCTTTTCAACGAAGATAAAAAAAGAACTTAAAAGAATCAAAGTCAAATCGTGAAAAAATTAAACAGAACAAATTTTAAGACTTTTCTTTAAAAAAATTTAAGAAATCATCGCGACCAATATATAATCGCGACCTAAGTTCATTGGCTCTTAATAAAAACATGTACAACAATAAGAGGAGAAATTGATAATATCGCTTCTGAAATGATCAAAAATCTTAGATTAATTGCGACACATTTTGAATAAATTGAGCAAAGACCAAAAAACGGTCAACAAATCAGAAAGTTGACATTTACGCGTATCATAGCTTTTTTTGAAGAAAATCGGACGTAGCCGCTTATGCAGAAAAAATTCGACCAATCTGGTAATTCAGTGGGAACCAAAAACCTAGGTTTGGCTAGGTAGTTCTCGAGAAAACTCAAACAATCAAAATTAGGACTTTTCCTAGGGCTATAACTTTTTGTGGCAGAAAAAGTACTGGCGTAATTGCGTTTGCAAAGAAGCTTCTCATAGCCTGTTCTTTCGATTGAACCCCAAATCTCAGATATGAGAGAGTATTTTTCAGTACAAGTCAAAAAATATAGAAAAAACCCTAAAAAATTAACTTTTCCGAGGACGATAACTTTTTGTGTAAAAAAAGTTGGGAGTTACCCCTAATGCAGGGAAGCATCTCACCACCCGTTATCTCCATTGAACCCACAACCTCGAGTTTGGAAAAACTCGCTATTCCGCGGGAGATAATTAAATATGCAAACTTTGGGCTTGACCGCTTATGGAGGAGAGCTTTTCAAATCCGCTCTATATACTGAAATCAAAACCTTAGATTTGCTAGGTTGGTCTTGAGAAAATGATTTTAAAAATGTCGGTCAAATATTCCTCCACATATTTTTTCGACAGCTGTAGACCAAAAAAAAAGAAAGCAAAAAGAGACCAGGGGAGTATGCAGGCCTACATGAATGCGTGCGGTCTTTCTCTGGATACCCCTTTTTTGATCGGTAGACAGGTTTTTGAGAAAAACCTAAACTTTTTGCAAAAAAAGATAAAGTTTTCCAAAGCGTCTCAAAAAACATAGCCTATCGAAGATAGGAAAGGAGTAATGAACGCAAGTAAACATAAAAAAAACAGTGACTTTGTTGCAAATCTCAACTTCCGATTTTCAACGAGAAAAATAGACGCCCTTTAAGCTCTTTGAAAGTCTAGAACAATTTATGAGTGGCGCTTTTTTGATAACATTAACCCAACTTGAGAAAACTGGATGCAGTTAAAATTTTTATTCCGCTGGAAATTTAAAAAGAAAATTCCACTTTCGAAACTTAAAATCGTTCACGTTTTTTTGCGCTTTTTCTACGTTGGTATTTGGAGAGTGATGTTTACGTCACTTTCAGCAGATGAATTTTAATTAAACGTAAAAATTGCATCTATACATAACTGCATTCATAAGTGCATCAATATGTATGAATGCACATCTGGAGTTATTAGTGCATTGTAAGACTTTTCCTAAAAAAAAAACAAAAAAAAAATCAGCATGAACTTTTTCAGAGCCTTCACTGCGTTCATTCATCTCAATAAAACAATCCATTCATTTTCATAATACCTGTTTTTTTTCATACAGGAATACTAGACAAACAAGCCAAGCAAGATGTTTGAAATTCAAATGTGCAACTGCTCAAAACTTACGAAGCGGAAACAAGGCCGACGATCTTTTGAGCAGACACCAGTTGAGCCGAAAAAACTGATCATCTAAAAAACTTAAAGTTTCAAGTCCCCACTGAAACTACCCTGTAGGACATAGACCCATTCAGTAGTTAAATTTGAATTTTCATGAAATTGAGCATGTCAGCTGAAGATCATATCCATAGAAGAGCATGTCAAGTGATTCAAATGATTTTGTTAAACTAGTTGTTAACCCGAAAAGAAGTCTACATTCCGCTTTGATAACGCTTGCTGGTCGCCAGTATAATGATCATATGGGGTAGCCAGTAGAACGAGAAAGTTAATATCAAATTACCTAAAACACGTGCTCTAAGTTTTTATAGGAAAAAAAGTCTAGTATCCGAAAAAAAAATGTTAACGCAAATTAAATATACGTACTTTGAGATCGCAATTTGTGTTGATCAACAAGTTCGAGGGCTTCAAGTCTCTGTGAATGACGTTGGCAGAGTGGATGTATTTTAGGCCACGCAAAGTTTGATAAATGAAGTAACAAATGTGCTCGTTTGATAAACTCTGTTGCTTCAATAATTTGTGAAGATCTGTGTCCATTAAACCTTGTACAATATAAATTTCTTTTGCATCTAAACAAAAAATGGGTTGGCCATTTGTATGTTATTTTCAAAAATAACAAACAAACATTTAACTATTGAAAAAAAAACATGTTATTTATTTCTCGACACCAAGATGGGCCCATACGTGAACACATCACCTCGAAGAGTTCCGAAAATAAACCAAAAATCCCGAGCTGAAAAATCGGAAGGATATTCAATCTGAAAAACAGTTATATGCTGAGTGTTTTTCTAAGAAACGCCCACATTTCTAAGAAATAGCTAACGCCGCTATTAGAAATTATAAATAACTTAGTAAGTTAAATTTGATGTTGAATAACTTCCCAACCCTGAAAAAAAATATTCAGTAATTTTTGATAAAAATCTTTATAATGAAATATTGAACAGACCTATTAAAGATGGATGGCAAAAAATATTGCAGATTCGGATAATATTTTCATGGCTGAATCTAGTCAGTATTAGAATTTCTCGAAGCGTCCTCTGCAGGAAAGTCGCATGCTCGAAAGGCGCAACTTTTTTGATGGCAACTGGATGATTGAAATCCGTGTCTAAAGCCGAACATACAACTCCATAAGCACCGTCTCCAATTTGTCTAAAACAGTAAATAAAAACATGCAACCAGCCGTTTGAAGTTGAAATATTAATTGAGGAGTTTTGAAGTACAAACCTAATGTTGGTATAACGCGGCTCAACATTGAACGTCATTCCTGAAAAATAAAGTTTTTGACAAAACTGGATGCTGATATTCCTTTTGAAAAGCCAGCGAAATAATTTTATCAAAACTTGCAGAAAAGAGATGACCTTGCAACACAAATTGCTACGGGAAAAATAAATACTATCTAACGATCGGTCTGACTATAAATATTTTCAAGTTTTTCGTCAATAAAAAAATAATAAGAAGACGCAAAAAACGGCAAAAAAGCTACTGCTGGTAGTAGTAGCATAGGCTTTGGGACGATTGTCCAAGAGTTTTCACCCCTCAGTTTTCTACTCTTTCGGAAGTAGATAAAACGCCCTAAAATCATCATATCGTCCAGCCAAAGTTTCCGAGTTTGTGAAACTTGGAATCAACAAAAACAACACAGAGGCGAAGCAAATAAAAACAGAAACAACAGTGAGAAAACGGCAAAAAATAGCTCGAAAAGGGACAAAAAGTCAAATAAAAAAGAAATGAAATGTGAAACCAATGAAAAATCTGATATGTACCGGAATCTCACCCCGATCTAATAGGAGTCACACGTCCTAGCATCTGCACCACATCGCTTTTAAATTGTGAAACACTAGCCCTCAATAAACAAGATGCGGGGCTGTCTTTTACCAGACGGGCCGTTTACCAGACCGACCTTTTACCAGGCTACAATCCAATAATTCAATTAAGATAAGTTTGAATCAGTGGAAGATTCGCAAAGAAAGCGGTTGGAACAAACAAAACTTCGCAGAGAAACTGCTAAATTATTGTTTTAACCAGACTACATTAACCAGACATTACAATGTGAGATATCTTTGTAGCTTGTAGGGACCGACTTTTTACCAGAAAAGTTTTAACATGTACCTTTTTCATCAAACTCGATGAACAAATTTGCTTGACAGATTGTCAATCAAATTTGTTCACCGAGTCTGATAAAAAAAGGTCCATGTTAAAACTTTTCTGGTAAAAAGTCGGTCCCCACAAGCTACAAAGATATCTTACAATGCAGCAAGCAAAGGTAAACCAGATATAATGCTATTGCTGCAAAAGGCCACCAAATAAATAAGCCTATGTATTTGCGACTCGGGTTAAAAAATTGGACTTCGGAATACACTATGCTCACTACCTCGCTTGTGCGAAAGAACTTGGGGTCGGTACCAATGGGAGTTTGTTCTCCCTATTTCAATTCAATCTTAGTTTTGCTCAATCAAGGCTGCTCTTGTCCAGCAAGACCATGTCCTGTATCTAGAGACGAGACGAAACTACGATAAACCGAAATAAACAAATACAATGTCGTCAAGCGCCAACGAGGTTGCAACTATATCTTTACTCGAGGCTCAAAAAAACGGCTTATTAAATACTTTAGTGAGACAGAAAAGAGCGCAAACACAGAGGCGAAGCAGAACTTCGCAACACTACAATACAAAAATAAACTTTGCGGTACAAGATATTAAATGGAAAAAAGACAGAGGCCAAAAAATTTCAGAAGCGAAGAAAATTTGGCTTGAAAACAGTCGAAAAAATAAAAATTCAAAAACTTCATGATTCTATCGAATGATGTTCAAAGGCAGCCTTAATAAACATTGGTAATCAAATTCTAGTCGGCAACAAATTATGGGTCATTCCCTGTTGAGCCGAAATAAAAACTGTTTATCGTTGAAAATTTGATGAATTATTACAGGTTCTTTCGACTTATCTGTACTGAAACGCTTTATCAGACACAAAGGCGAAACTCAATTTCAAATCACTTGAGACACCGTAATTATAGATTCAAGCAACATGACGCTTAAAAGTATGCAAACAAAAATTTGAACAATTTTACAATTGAAGGGAGTGGAAAAACGAAAAAAAATCAAGTCGAGTTTTTATTCTATTCGTGTTTAAATTTATTTAAGTTTTTCAAAGGTTCTGGCGAGGTTGACTTTGGGCATTCCAAAATTGATGCCAGTCTTAACGATGTCGAAAGTAATTCCGGACATTTCAAGAAAAAAAATCGGTAAATAAGCGGACAGAATAAAAAACGAGAGCCAACAAGCTAAAACGCAGTCAAAAATATTCATTGAGAAATTAAAATGCCTCTCCAGCGCACTTTACCTTTATCATTTTTATTAGCAATTTGATATTTACTAATGTTAATACTTCTTGTATTATTAATTTTATTGTCAAATTTACTTTTTGTAACATTCGCCCGGAAGATACATATCGACGGATAACAAAACTAAGTCTTAAGACGACTGGCTAGCGTCTAAACAGAGCTTTGCATGCTTTTCACCGTCTCTACCAAGCCAGTACTTTTCGGTGGTCTTTCTAACATCGGGTCGACAAAAACGTTACTGTTCTCCGGCTTCGACCAGAACGCTCAAATTAACTTAATTACATGCAAATAGTGAGCTCATGGCTGGGTCTCAGTATCCCCAGACCACGAGGTCACTCCTAAAAACAGGGTTACTACTTATTATATTACTGTTGTTTTTGTTCAGTAGATAAAAATCATCATCTCCTTCGAAGATGGATCAACCCTTTCCCCCAACTCCTAGCACCTCATCCTTGTCAAAACTAATCCAAATATCAATTAAATTCAAGTCAGGACATGACAGGATGCTAAAAGTTCACACGAGTCAATAAAAGTTTTCCGTCCCGAGACCCTTCCGGATTCTTGAATCCGGTGAATCAAGCCCGTTGATCTCGATTTCTTCCCAATCCGGAAGGCTGATTTCTTACCCTTCACCGTTGTTCGCAACGGCCTCGCAACTATTGTAGCAGCACAATAGTTGCAACTCGGAACGTTTTCTGCAATCTGCTGCTGTTTTTCTTATCACGATTGTCGTTGCTATCGTCAGCGCAACTAATGTTGTTGTTTTTCTTCTCTCGTTTCTTGTTAAAATGGCCGTTTCAGCATTTCTCAGAAATGTGACGTCATCATTCGAATTTTTGAATTTTAAAATACTAGAATATTCCAGCCCTCACCGTTTGGCTAAACGTTCCAATAACGCCCTTAGTTCTTAAAAACCACCAATCCGGAAGGCTTACTGCTAAAATTCCGAATTCTGCAGAGATTGCATTTTGGCCATTCTGGTCGAATGTCACATACTCCCCGGACAGTCCGGTCAATGTCCTCATTGAATCGCGCAATGTTCGTAAAATGGTTACAGTGTCATCGAACAGAATTTACAAAATGCACGAAATTACTTTTATCCACGTCACATCGACTCACTGCAGAATATAAATGGCATCATACTACATCACTATAGCCTCCAAATTCTTTCATTAATCTGCACATTAAGGATATGACTTAAGATAAAACATATTTTCTAACTTCCATTGTCAATGTCCCGATTAAAACTTTTTCTCTTAGATTTAAAATGTGTTGGCTTGCGGGACAGTCCTGCCAACCAACAAGCTAAAATTATCCTACTATGCTCCTTCCCTTCGGAAATCTTGCTTGTTTATTGTCCTGAATATTAAAACTAAGAAACTTTGTGGTTAGAAAGAACAATGCAACAACCTCCCTCCTCAAGAAGTTACTCAAGTTTTTCATGTCACCACAAAGTGATCAGTCTTCCTAAGTGATTAAAAACAATCATGCAGGCTGGAATATTTAAATATACTCTTCCCTTAAGCCTTTCTAAATAAATAATAAGTGTCTCTAAAGCCACTTCTGCTAAAATCAAAATGCAAATTTATAAATGCAACAATTTAAAAACTCAACAAAATGTTTCAGTTTTCTATTACAACTTGGTTGCTTGGTTTCTCACTTGAGTTTTTCACACACATAAAACAATTCTGAGTTTTGACTTTTCTTCATCATTCCTTTGTTCTCTGCTTTTTTTCGTCGTTTAGAAGTTCTAAAACTTCTAAATTCTTCTAATTTTCTTTCTTGTTGCCTCTTGTTTTCTCGACCATTCGTCAATGTTCCATTTCCTCCTCCTGTGATGGTGACTCCGCATTTTCGGTTTCCGTGTCTTGTAGCACGTCGTTGGCTATCCTGACGCTGTTGGAAGCCGTCCTCCAACACTTCTGCTCTTCTACCCTCTGTTTACAGCAAGGTAGGGGATCCACGTTGGATTCTCTGTTTCTACAGAAGCTGTTGTGGAGACACAACGTCACGTTTCTCTCCAGATCTTCTTTCAGCATCTCTGCCTTCTCATTTCCACTACGCTCACTCGTCCTGGAAATTCTCTTCACAGCGGTAGTCACTGCATTCCGATGGGTCACGAAAGCTCGCTTGAAAGCTCCTGCCCCAATGTCCAGCTGATATTCACTGTATACTCTGCCATGCTTCGACATATGCTTTTTCGCATACTCGTACAACCATGCAGTCATGTTAGCTCTGAACCATGGCATCAATCGTTTTCTCGCCCATATCTTCTTCACTTCCATCGGAATGTTTAGAACTTTGCACATTGTCTCAAAAAGATCTAAATCTTTTAGACAATCTAATTTCAGCAATTGTTCTCTCGTCGGTGCCTCCCGTCTATTATTTTCTCTCACATGAGCTTCCATCCATCGTATCGCCATCATAACCAGGCATTTCGGGACCCGACATTTTTCAAACCCGAAACCCGATTACCCGATAAGCTAAAACCCGAACCCGAACCCGACGGTTTCTTCAAACCCGAACCCGAACCCGACATTCATTTCAAACCCGAAACCCGGCCCGAAACCCGAAAAAGATCTCAAAACCCGATTACCCGACCCGATACCCGACATGCCCGATTTTCAGGTAGATTAAATGGTATGAACGTTGACGTAATAAATTTGATGCGTTTTTAGAGTGTAACTTTCTCTTACAGTGAACAATAAAAATAGCTGTAAAAACAATATTTATGCAATAAATGTGTATTAAAATGGGAATGTATATAGAAAACAAAAAAGTTCAACGGAAATATAAAGCTGTATTATTATGAAATGGGAACGTACAAGTACGTATTAAACGCATTCCTCGGTGAGTTTCAAGAACACGTTGCGTGTAAAATTCTCCGTCTTAAGTCGCGATTGAATATCCTTCTTCAAGTACTTTGCATAACTGAACGCTCTCTCAATGTCAGAATTTGTTGCGGGAATTTGTCTCAATGTTCTTCGTATTTGTTCCTCTTTTGGTCCAACTGCCCTTTCAAGTTGTATGAAGTCTTTGAAAGAAGTTGGCGTTGCATAAGTATGCTCGGTCTGTTGCAAGTTTTCAATATTGTCATCAATTTCTTTCGCCAACCGCTTGTATAATTTACCGCGTTTGTTAAACGCCTGGACAACTGCGTTTTTGGAACCACACCATTTGTCAAGTAGTTGTAACATGTCATCACGGACCATCTCCAAACCACTTTCACGTTCGACAAATGTTCGCACATATTCGACGGTCTTGAGATAGAAGTCAAAGTCCTTCGGTATTTCTTTCTTTTGCAGCTCTAGTGTTACTTCGTAAAATGGTTTCAACACCTTAACTAAACAGTCTAAATGTTGCCAATCAAAACGTCGTTCGTGGTAAAACTTTTCCACTGACCCGCGAAGTTTGAAAAAACGTTCTAGCATCAAATAAGTGGAGTTCCGTCGTGTTTCGTTGTCAAGGACAACATCTAGTTCTGATTTCTGGAACTGTTTTTGCATAAACATGAAGGTTGCATTATTGTTGGGTGTGCGGATGTCTTTTACAGCTTGTCGTATTTCATTCACAAAATTGGAAAAATCAAACGGTTCGATGCTACGGGTATTCAATGTGTCAAAGTCTTCATCGGCCTCGTCGGTGTCGTTCTCGTTGTTGCTATCTTCATTCTGAATCACTATCTCTTCATCCGTTTGAATAGCAACTTCATTGTCGGTTTCAATAGCATCATCATGAATCAAACTGGCATTTATCAACTTTTTTACAATCAGATTGATTACATGTGCCAGGCAAGGCACATGAGCCAGCTTCATTATACGGCAAAACTTGACCATGTCCGAACCACAGTCGGACATCACACATGCGAGTCTTTCTTTTGCGATGCCAAACTTGGCAAGGAGTTCTTTTGTATATTTTTTCATCTCCTTTGCGCCACATGAAAAATCGTAATTAATTAATCCAAGAAAAATGCTCTTGCCTTTTTTATACACATAGACACCAATAAATTTTTCGTGATGATTGTTCGTCCATTTGTCTAGAGCCAAGACTAACTTCTCTTTCCCCTCTAGTAATTTCTTAATGAGATCTATGCGCTCGAAGTATTTGGCATTAAGTGTCCGATTGAGATCATCATAAGTTGGTACAGCTAGGCCAGACTTTTGAAACAGTTTCTTGAAGCGAGGGGAACTGCTAACTTTTGTTACTGACACATTGTCAAGATATACGAATTGGGAATGGAAAGTAAACTTTTCAGTATTCGAGTTCAGAAATTTTCTTATGGAAATTTGATTTACATCTTCCGACTCAGTGGAAGTGCAGCTGCTAATGTGCCTTTCAAGAGCTGACGTATTGCTCTTTTTACATGAAAATACACTTTTGCAACGAACGCACTTCCGCGCTTCTGTTTTCTTCTTGTCAATGAAACCGCACAGAAACTTGTCTTTCAACTTTGGATTTTTGATTTCAAATATCCGCCACTCTTCCTTCATCGTACAATGCAATCGCGTTCAGAAATGAAATAGAAATAAAAATTAAAAAAGTAAAAAACCTCAAACAAAAGAAAAATTGGGAAAGTTTTTGTCGAAACCGAAAACAGCAAACAAAAGTCGGGTTTTAGAAATCCGACATAATTGAATACCCGAACCCGAACCCGAACCCGAAAATTTGTTGAACCCGAAACCCGACCCGAAACCCGAAATTTGTCTCAAAACCCGAAAACCCGACCCGATACCCGAAAACCCGAACTCGAACCCGAAATGCCTGATCATAACTCCCACTATCACTATTGTTACGGGCTGTGATGAATCTGGTAAACCCATGGAGAGCAGCTCTCCAGAGTCCCAGATCAACATCAGATTACTACGCTTGGGATACCACCAGGTCTGCAGCAAGCAGTGGCAAGGAAACTCATCATGCGTCAACATGATGCTCCTCCAATTACGTTTTCCCGAAGCTTCCAGCAATGGTTCCACTTCCATCATCACTCGGTGGATTCCATCATTCTCATCTACTGCATTGTAATCTGAGACAGTTGATCCTCTCTGTTTCTGTTTTTCGAAGTCACTGAAGTTCCCGCTCATATATCCCATGAACTTCTTTCCTAGTATTGACTCCATCTCTTCTTTGGTTCTCTCTGGAATTGCTGAGAACATCTTACATAGTAACTCGTAAGACTTTTCAGACATTCTCGCCAATCTCACACACTTCGACACTGAGAAGGCTTGATCCACGATCGTTCTTGTACTCTTCACGTCCACAGCTACGAAATGTATAGGATATCTGCTCTTGCACATTGGAGCCAACGTTGAGCCCACCAAATATCGTGCTCCTGATGGTCTACAATAAGTTTCGCTGTGTCTGATGTTCATCTCTGTTTCGATTGCTTCCCTCCATTTTCCTATATACTTCTGCTCAGTCTGCAGAACTCCTGGGAATACTTCTACGCTGATGGCTGTGACCATCTCATGTTTCTGTTCTAGATTCAACAGTGACTCTAAAGAACCAAACATGCTGTAGAATCCTAGTGCTGTCACTAGATTCACATCGGTTCCTCCATGGCAATCTGCTATCAGTTCCGTTTCCGTTCTTGCTTTCATCACTACATTTCCAAACAATACTGTCAATTGCTTGTGTTGTTTCTCCAGGGTTTTCACACAGTCTAGACTTCCACAAACCTGACCCTCTAGTCCCCAGACTTCCGCCAGACAGCTACCAGGTTTGACCCAGTCTTCTGCTCCCCAGCCAGGCAACTCTACTTTATCTTCTCCGTTGCTCTTAGAGGCTGTTATCATCACATTATATATGATGTTGAGGTCACGCAGGTTACAGTCTGCATTCAGTTCCCTCTGTACGTCTTGTGTCGCCCGTAATATTGAGTCAGCGTTGGGACTAGGACACCATGATGGCCTCATCAATTCCCACACTGCCATCAAGCTCGTTCTCAGTAATTCATCTGAGAATCCCAACCCAAACTCCACTCTCTTGTCGGATTTTGGTACTGAAGGTGCAGTCACCTCTTCTTCCAAGACCAGTCCCAACTTGGCCTGTGTATTGTTAACGCTCTTAATCGTTACAATTCTGGACGTCCAGAATCTTAGTAACACCGCCTGCTCATAATCAAAGAAGCAATCGCGTATGTCTTCACTCAGGAAAGGATTGTACGCTATCCCTATAATCCCGGATACGTAGCCATATGATTTCTTCTTGATCGGTCCACAGTATTCACTGGATTTCGGCAATGCTCCCATAGATTCTCTAGTGAGTCTCAACTCCTTGTTTGAGAATCTCCTGATCTCGTCTATCTTTTTCATGGGTTCCAATTCTTCAGGTTCTTTCATGTTTACCCTCATCGGTTTACCTTGCTGCATATCCAGCATTGCTAGTAAGAACAAGGCTTTCGTTCGCTCATCGCCTTCCCTCAACATTTTAACACAAGTGTTTAATGCAGGTACTGAAATCTGCTCTATCAGGAATCGAATGAAACAGAGAGCGTCTCTCCGCTTCGCACACGCTACTGCTGCTCCCTCCTGGACTATCAGATCCCTCAGATTCGCCATAAGGAAAACCTTTTCTTCTTTTGATCTTTTTCTTTCTTCTGAATCATATTCTTCGCGAGTCAGTCCCATCATGCACCAGGCGAACCTGAGTTGTAACTCTGTCCTTACGTAAGGTACTGCCACGAGAGCATGTATTCTTGGCGTAGTCCTCATTTCTTCCTCGAAATACCTCAACACTACTGCTTTCCATGGAAGGCTCACTAACTGCTCGATCGTTTCCGCCTCTACGTCAGACGACGCCAAAGTTCCATACGCCTTCTGCTTGAGGGTGGTGCCTTGCAACATCATTTCCAGATAACCCTCCATGGCTTTCTCGTCTTCCAGGGCCATTACATACCCTCTAGCCGAGTTCCGGCATTCCAACATCTCCATGTATCCTCCAGTGGGTTCATCTATCGACACTGTCTCCGACACGGTTAGTCGGTTGTATTCCACTGGTGTTAGTTGTCCTGCAACACTTCCCTTTCCATGATTCATGGGAGATGGCTTGAAGTCCCTCATTTTGCTCTCTCCACATTGGCTGAGTATTTCCATTTCTAACGCTGCTCCAGTCAGAGTGCGGTCACTCCTTTTGGATTTATAACCGGTTGACTTTATCCCCGCCATGAGAATGGGTGGCACCATCGCTATATCGGTTAATATTCTATCTGTGCCAGACAATTGATAATCACCTTGTCCCAAATCCATGACCTCCTCGACTCGTTTTCTTTTCGCTGAGTTACCAGCTTTCATCGATATTTCTGAATCCACTTTCGTCTTCCCAACTCTCCTCGGCATCACTCTGCTGCCTAACTTCATTTTCATCGCATTGATTTTATCAATCACCATTTTCGATCGCATCGTCCCTCTCCTGGTTCTTGACAGATACACCACCTCTCCTTCATCGTCCTGCGGTGTCATCTTGATGGGAGAATTCGCTTCACTCTCATCAGTAGCTGAGTCGATCAACAACTCACTCAGTCTCCCTTCACACTCATCAAGCTTGTCAAGTATTTCTCTCATCAAGGGTTGATTGAGACCTGTTTTGAGAATGGACTGGGTCCCATAGCTCTGAATCACGGTCCAGACTTCTTCCATAAACGCCACTCTGTCCAGCTTACATCCCGTCCTACTCTCGTGGTCTCGGTGATGTACTTCCCATTCTTCTTCGGGCAGCGTTCCCAAGAAAGGTACTCTGGCTGAGGCCTCTATTCTTCTCCTCCTAGGTGATTCCATGAGGATTCTCTGGTCTTTATTTCTTGAATTGCCAGGAGAGCTGCTCTCCGGCAAATTCCGTTTCATTTCCTCAAAGGCTGACGGAGGCTCCAGTGTCGAGATGCCTTCATCCGCTGGCTCAGTCGTTTCCAACGTGTCTGCAATATTCTCAAGATCACTGAAGATATTGAAATCCAGGCTGGATGTTCCTCCTGTCGATGCCCTGTCGTCTTCCCCACCAGCTTGATCTTGTTGCATGGGTTCTTCAGTCTGACGGCTTCCACCCTGTCCGTCATCTCCCTCTGACTTATCCTTGTTCGAGCTCGATGGTCCTTGTTCGTCATTGTCAGCTTCTTCCTGGAATCTCGGTATGAGCAATGTACCGGCTGATTTATCTTCCTCTTCTCCATGGACCACTTTGATTTCTTGGCAACCGAAGGGTGCTAGGAAGGTTCTCGTCTGCAATATTCCTCCCACTTTCATCTCCTTTTTCACACTGGTCAGGATTAATGAGGCTTCAGGCAATTCTGTCCTGCCTCTCGTTCTCATCGGAGCTAAGGCTAATTCCTTCCATTCCTCATCAAATCTTCCAGGCTTGGGAGTAGCAGCGTTGCTTATTCGCCTTCTCGTCGCTTGATCCGTGTATGCAAATCGTGTGTACTGTAACACGGCGGCATTTCTCCCTACGAAGTATGGATCCATCGTTCCCACGAAATTCCCTATTCTCCTTTCATTGGTTTCGAATGCTCTCAACCTAGGAGTTTGTACCACGGAGACTGCTCCGAGCAACATCCTTCTTATTATAGGGAATTCAGGGATTGCCTCCGGTAGCTTCTTGTAATCGCCCCAGTCCTTCGTTTCTTCTCTCACCTTGTGGTATGCTGCAGTGAGACGAGGCACTCTGGTTATTTCACCATTCGTTTTGTCATAGGGTCTCAGATTCCAAAGCTTTGGAAACACCTCGATGTATCCTCTTTCTACTTCTCCCATGCGGTCACGGAAGTGATCGTCAAAATTGATGATCGTCATTTCTGGCTCTGATATCTTCGCAAACAACAGATCTTCACTCATGAGTTCCCGCAATGTGTTCTGCTCACACCAGTTCAGTGTACTACCGTCCACTGCCGATATGAGGTTCAGGTGCAGCACCGACCTCCTATATGCTTCCACTTTAACGTCAGGGAATGCAAACGTGACTGCTGGTCCATAGATCACTGTCACGAACTCCGTGACTCCTCTGATCAGCGCCAAGGGATCGGTTCTCATAGCTAAGCTCAAGTCCGTTAATAGCGGCATGCCTCCAACATGTCGTCTAACACTTTCCTCTCTTTCAATTGTCTCGTCTTCTCCGGTTCCAAAGCGGTTTTGCTGCAAGAGATACTGGATAAGAGTGTGTCTCAGGTCTCTCATTTTGTTCCACGAGTCCGTGGATTTCTTCATATCCAGATTCCTCACTCTCTCTTTCATCTGCTCTGGACAACGTGCCAGTTTCATTAGTCCTCCCAAGTTTCCGTGGGTTATTGCGATCAATGTCAGAAGTCCGTCTAGTCGCAGGTTCTGTATTCCATCCGTGAGCAGTATCGCCGGTCCTTTCACGAAACTCTCCGCTCCGAATGTCACGAACAAGGCTATTAATTCCACTATCGATACTCTCACTACTGCTTGGAGGAATTCCTTTATCAAATAGTGCGAGACTTTCGGGTAAACTTTCGCCAAGAAGGACGCGGTCCATCCGGCTCCCAACCCTTCTAGCATGCTGTCTGTCCTTTCAAATCCCTCCTGTCCCTTCACTTCCTGGGTCCAGAAGGTTTCCAGAGTAGTCTGACACATTCTGTTCACAAACTCAGCGGTCTTTTCTCCGGCATTTTCCGCCAGGTTCACCTCCTTCAACAAGTAGGCATGTATCTTCGTGATCATTACGGGGCCTTGCTGAAAAGCATCTGCACCCAATGCTGCTACTCTAGGATTCAGGTGTAGCCACTGGTTGGCTTCCGGCTTGGTTCTCAGAACCATCGCCTCCAGATGAGCTCTCGTCTCTAGTGAGTTTTTTCTTCTTGTGTCTTCACTCGCCACTTCCATTGCTCGGAACCATAAGTCGTTGGACATTGCCGTGATCACTCGATGGTCGTCGTCTATTCCCGGTTTCAGTTTGAGTTGCCGACTGAAGTTGGACAGTTCCAACCCCAGCACTTCGTCCAACACTAACATGTGTAGCGCGTGGTCCTTGAATCCTCTCATCGCGTTTGAGATATCTGACCATACTGCAGGCAGTTCAGCCTTAAGTGGCCTCAGGTTCTCCAATTCTATCATGCGATTCGGGGCCGATATGATCACATCATATTTTCCTTCCGAAAGTAAGGCTACCATTGCATACACAAACTTCAGTCCATCCGGGAGATGTGCATATCCCGGAGACAACGCGAATACTACTCTCAACGCCACTTTATTGAATGACCCTTCCTTCGTCGCATCCACCAATTCACCCATCGACTCCAGGATGTCTTTTATCGCTGGCCATACTGCGTTTTCTGCTGTTGCAGGATCTCTGAGCCTGCTCAGAAAACCTCTACTGTGTAGATGGTCATTGATGCCAGCAAACACAATCGTTATCGGGTTCATTTCTGTCTGCCTTTGTACCTCTATAGCCAATGACACTGATTGCAATAGGTCTAGGTCAACTGCGGCCAGCATTATGACGTCCGGCCAAAACAAAGACTTAGAGGTGTACACGAACTCTGAGTTCGCTACTACCATGATTTTGGCCTTTCTCATCTCTGCTTTGTCGTAGGCGGCGAAGATGGTCTCATCTTTCTTTATCGCTGTCAATCCGCCATATCTCTGGGCATCACCATCTTGGTTCACTAGTTTTGGGTACACTCTCTCCTTCACATGACCAGGTGGTGTCGTCAGTTGCCTAAATATCTTCACGTGTTGTCCAATCGGCGCTCTCGCCATCAGGAATCTTCCTGGTCTTTCTTCACGATTCCTCTCATCATGGTTCAATCTCACATCTTGCAACGGTCTTGCATTCACAGGTCCCATTGTGTTGTTGGAGGGCAGTCCCCCCAAATCGGCAAATCTCAAGGCCGTCGTGGAGCTGAAATTTATGCTAGCGGCTATCAACCAGTCTACGCCGGTTATCGAGTATAATCTGCTGACGGATAGCGTCGCTCCATTCAGCATCCTCCTTGCATCTTCAATGAAGCTTACTCTCTGTAGGTCCAGCTTCATCAGTTCGTCCTTGTATATATGCCAGGGAGACGGTATGGATCGAGACCACAACAATGAGCCTCTGCTTTGTCTCTCCTCTCGGCTGGTACTCGTCGTCTCCGATCTAGTGTCCGATCTAGACGTGCCTGCTACTTCTTCGATTGGTTGGTTGACAGGTCCTATCCTTCTACTAGGATGAATTGTCCTCCTCATCGGTGCTTCTCCCAACCAATCCTGCACGTCTGTTCTTCGACCTGGTTCACTGGAGCTTTGTTGCCGGTAATTTGTGACGGCTGGGACCGTACCCAAGCGTGTTTCCAGGTTAGGAGGCACAAAGGTGGTGATCACCGTATCACTCACCGTTCCCTCTTCCTTCAGCACTCCTGTGTCAAAGAGTTCTGCTTCCAGCTCATCCAACCGTTCTTGGAAGACTCGATTCAACCAAGCCTGTCCTTCGATGCTGTCGAAGTGGATGCCATCCGTGGTCAGTCTGGCTTGATCCATGGCTCTCAATTCATGTTCAATGTCCATGAGGATCATTCTTCCGGCATTTCGATTTGCTAGGTTCCTCAGGATGTTGTTCCATCTCATGACTCCCTCGTTGTGCCTCCTTCCTGATGCTGTCAGGCTTCTCGTATTCATTGGCACAGTGCAAACGGTCAGTACCGCGCAACTGAACTTCTGCCAGAGAGTAGTGAACAAACACACCATCATTGACTCCCACAGTGCTTCCTGCTCGTCTGATCCTCTGGAGATATCATTCGTCCCGACTAAGATCATCACACTGGGAATCTTCCCTGGATTCATCAGTTCCACCATCCGATATAATTGGGCAATCGTCGCGCCTCCAAAGGCCATCACCGTGGTGACCCATGAGGTCCTCAAATTCGACAGCACTCTGACTAAGCTGTCTCCCAATATCAGGTGAGATGTCCCGAGTGGTGGTTGCTGCAGGTTCACAGCCGGGCTCCAGGTAGCTCGATTGAAGCAGGCTCTCGGATCTGTCTCCGGAACTCCCGTGAAATTATACTTCAATTGATTATTCTTCTGCACGTTTATTATACGAGACAGTTTCTTCGCTGGCATCTTCCGTACTTTCCTCTCTGGGATTCTCGAGCTCCCCATGAGTGGTGTCACGTTACTCATCCCTTGTCTGATTACTGTCTGGGAGAGTTGTACTCTGCCCGTATCGTCAATCGTTCCATAGGGTGCGGTCACCCCGGAACCTGGTTCATTCTTGTTAGCGACCAATCGTCCAGATGTCTCTATCAGTTTTCTCACTGTCTGTTTTACGACGGGATCACCCAAGGTGTCACTAGGATCCGGGATTGTTACTCGGTTCGTCTCTGCTGGAAGCCGTGTCTCCGTTGTTTGACTCATTTCTCGAGGTGTCAAGAGCTCCATCGGGGACTGCCCACGAGGAATATCCCTTGCAGGTATCACCTTCTCAATGGCCGTTGTCAACGCCGCCTGTTCCGATCGCTCTTTGTATTCCTGCCTTAAGCGTTCGATCTCTTAACCCTGCTTTTTGTTGCAGTCTTCAAACAACTTTCTCCACATGTCGTGGTCTTCCTCCATTGCCAGCATGGTCTTCGTCATATCGTCTAACTCCTTTTTCGTACTTCTCAGCTGATCGTTCATCTCGTCCAGATCTTGTATGGTTTGGTTCGTCTGAACCTTCTGTGTTACTTTCGCCCTTTTTGGTGGCACAGCTGCTCTCAGTGGTGAACCAGACGAGGTCGCCTCGCTGTTCATCTCCCGATGCATTCTCGTCAGCCCAGGTTTAGGCTTAGAGGGCATTGGCATCTCACCTGGTTGGTAAGTCCTAGAACTTCCCAATCCAGGCTCATTCGCCAAGTCACTCCCGGAGAGAGCCCCGTTTCTCCACCTCATCACTCTCATTTTCGGGCGGTCTAGTACTCCTCTTTCTCCATATGCTGCCATCAACAGGACTTCCGTGGGGCGGTCCCCACGGTTGTCGTGCCCCAAGATGTTGATCAGGGCGGTCAGCAACATGACCACCTCTGGGTCCTCCAGAGCGAAGTCTCGTTCGATCAGCCGACGATAGATCGCATCTACCATTGGTCCTACATATGCCTCTGCCAGGTCCATCAATTCATCCAGGTTGAAGTTGTCCATTCTATTCTTTTCAAGTTTGATTTGATTCGATTCTTTGACTCAAGTGAGTAATTTAAATGATCAATCAGGATCTAGAAAAGAAATCACGAATGTCACACTTGTCAGTTTCACCTTAATATATATCGTTAAAATTTGCTTAAAACAGTTCAGATAAAAAGATATTTATCCTAAAATTTGTTAAAATCAATTGGTTTCTAAAATTTTGGAATTCGACCTAAGATTGGACAGTCCAAACTTTGGATCTATTCCCAAGATCGTCATTCAGTTGTTCATGGTCACTAACCCCTACTTACCCATGATCTTAATAACCTAACACATAACATAACATAACACACATATCACATATTACACACAACTTAATCTTTGGCCTAACACTCTTTCGCAATTCACTCAGCCTATACTTAAGTAATATTTCTTATGTAGATATACTTGTATGTTTGTATCAGAGAATATCACGTGTACAAGCGCGTACAATTCCCGAGGATGCAGTCTTCCTCTGTTTGGATCGTACACTGGAAGCGAGAGCTCCTTCACGTCCATTTCCACAAGGAAGTCTCTCAGCCTCGTCAAAGACAAGACTAGGTTTTCTGGGTCCACGTGCTGCTTCTCTGTCGCCCTCGTTACCAAGAAGCATAAGTACTTTCCCGGTATCTGCGACACCGCCGGAGGTAAGGCTGCTACGCCCCCTATCCCTGGTCTTTGCTTCCAAAGGAATTCCACGTTTTTGTATTCTCTCTTAAAGTCTGCCGCTAACGCTGTCCTAAAACTCATGTCTGCGGTGATTGTTATCGCACATGTTCTGTTTGTGAGTATGAAATCACTGTCTGTTAGTATTATGTTACTTGAATATTCATTTGGTAGGTTAAAATATGACTCAACCACTCTACCTATGTCAGGTTTCTTAGGTTCTTCACCTGTTTCTGCTTCTAAGTCTCCTGTTTCTCTTGCTATTCTTAATTTTTTTATTATCAAGTTTTCAGTGTGGGTAAGTCCTACCCCCACTCCCCGGACAAAAATATCCATCGGCGTCCCCGTCGATCGCATACCGGGTATTAAGTCAAGGTTAGAAGCTGGAATGAGAAGTTGTCCTTCCTGGGCAGCCCAGGAAGGATCATCTCGTTTGGTCTTCATGTATTTCGCGCTTTCGCGATCTACGTCTTGAATCGTAACGTTGGTCTCTTTAGGGTCTGATGTCATTTCGTTCAGCCACTCTAAGACGCGCAGGTTCGTCAGGTCTTGTTCATTTGACTGCTGTTGCTCATCGTCGAATTCTACTTCGGGTTTCGACCAGTCGTCAACCCACTCATCGTTGTGATCATCGACTATGTCAATGTCTTGTGACACGGTTATTTCCTCTAAACCCACTACTTCCTCCACTATATTCTTTAGATCTATCCTATCCACTAAAAAGTCGTCACCGTAAGGATTGTATTTCTTTCTTTGTCTCGTCCCGTCCTTCTGACGAGTCTGAATCGTGAGCGGAAGATCTGGTTCCAAGTTCTTGGGAACCTCTGTCTGTTCGGGATCCCGCCAATCCTCTTCTGCGTAGGGTAAGGTTTCATCTTCCGCTTCGATCTGTTCGTTTGGATCCAGGTCCAATGGTGTATCCGTACCTTCCTCTACGACTTTGTTTCCATCGTTCTTCTCCCTGGTGCCTTTTTCATTGACCTCACAAGCAGGATCCATCATTAAATAATCCCCTTCTTCCATGTCTGCAGGTATACACCAGTCTTCTGTCGATGGATTGTGTGGCTTGATGTTCTCGTAGTGGGCGGCTCGGCCAGTACTCAGTCTATAAAAGCGTCCCTCCTGGTGCACCTCCGTAATCATGAAGGGTCCCCTCCATTTCTTTAGTAGTTTCTTTGTCCCTTTCGGTGGTATAACGTTCTGAAATACCCATACATA
Source organism: Symsagittifera roscoffensis (assembly GCF_963678635.1). NCBI lineage: Eukaryota > Metazoa > Xenacoelomorpha > Acoela > Convolutidae > Symsagittifera > Symsagittifera roscoffensis. The sequence goes on from NC_087064.1 coordinate 70,738,263, forward strand.
GTCTCCCACCGAGTAAGCTTTTGCGCCAGCTGCTTTCTTGTCGAATCTTTTCCTTTGCCTTGCCTGTGCTTGCTGAGTATTTCGTCTGCACAGATCGTTCAACTCCTGTTGACGTCTGATCACATCCCTTTTGTAAACCTGTGGAGATGTTTTCTTTCCCTCATACTCTGGGTAGAAGAATGTCAAGGGTAAAGACTTCTCGTGCCCCGTCAGCATCATGTGTGGACTGACCCCAGTGGTGGAGTGTTGCGTGCTATTATAAGCTCCCATCACCTGTGGAAGGTATCTGTCCCAATCGGTCATGTACCTGGAACAATATACCCTCAGCATCGACACTAACGTCCTACTCTGTCTTTCCACTAAGCCATTCGTTTGAGGGTGGTATGTCGTGGAGTGAGCCTGAGCGACCTGTGAGCGTCTCATAAGCTCTTTCGTAAGCTCTCCTACGAAAGCTGTTCCATTATCCGATTGAATCGTCATTGGACAACCATGTCTTGCGATCCACGTGTTGATCAGGTGGTCGCATGTCTCTTCCGCCGAGGCTGTTATGCAGGGCACGGCCTCTGCATACTTCGTGAAGTGATCTATCATGACCAAGACTTGGTTATAACCGCTGTCTGTCATGCATATCTTTTGGTGATCTATCTGCACCACCTCGTTGAATTCAGACGTAATTTCCTTGGATCCTTGACCTGTTGGCATGACAGGCACGCTGTTACCCATTTCTCACATGCCTTTTTCATTCCAGGCCACTCAAAGCGCTTCAGGATCCTCTGATACACTTTGTCGATCCCTTGATGGCCCATCTGATCATGCGACCTGAATAATAGTTCTGTCTGATAGAGTTGCGGCAACACTATCGCGTTATGTTTGTATAAGACCTTGTCTTCTTCTCTTCTCCTGCAAGCCACGATCCGTCCTTGTTCAGATATAATCTCCCCTCCTTCTGCATGAAGTATTGTATCAGGATCCTATAGCTATCTTCTTCTAGGTCACCTTTGTCAGGTGCACCGTTTTCTATCCACCTTTTTAGGTTGCTTGTCATGCGATCATTTCTCTGCGCCCTTAGAAGGTCCGAGAGTCTGTATCTCGCCTTCAAGTACGTCTTCATGACTCTCATCTGACTATTCAGCTCGTTGGGCTGATGTGTGTCTTCTTCCATCTTAACGCACCAAATCTTCGCCAACGGTTGTGTTTCTTGCTGAAACGGCTGAAGATCAGTCCTGACTACCTCTTTCTGCGGCAACAGGCTTATCGAACGTTTCGATACCGCTATCGTTTCTAAGTCATCCGCTGCGTTGTCAAAGACTCTTTCGCTTGGTATTAGGTAGCGATCACTGTCAGGATCCTGGTACACCTCTCTGTCCAGGTCTCTCGCCCGAGTTTCCACTAGTAGCGTGTGTATCGCCAGTTCTGACAGTTCGGATCCCGAACTCGAGTTCCTGTCTGAATAGGTGTCCATTCCTGAGTTTCGGGAAGCATCATCCGTCGAAGAGGTTGTGCTGGAGACTGCACGCTCCTCCAGATCATGTCTGTGCTTTCTTCGCATCCACCTGAATTCCCCGGACAAAACCTTGTTCTCTGGGTCCTGTTTCTCATCAGGAATTTACTCGTTTATCTCAGACTCCCCGGACAAATTTCCTTGTCCCGGGTGTTGATCTTGTGATTGCTGGTTTTTCTCCTCATCCTTCTCCCCGGACAAATAGTCTTGCGGCAGATTTTGTTCTACAACTCCACCCTCTTTATCCCGGTCTACAAAGGTGACGTTTTCTTTCGCTTGCTGCTCCCCTGTTCTTTCTGTCCGTAAGAAGTACTTGTTAAAATCTCCTGGGGTATTGAGGATACTAGTTGCTGAACTATTGTCCTACAATCCCTTTCGTTCTCTTCGTGCTGTCGTCTGGACGGCATGATCTTCACCTTCTCAATGACTGTTAGCGATGCCACTGCTGCTGTCCACTCGGGGTCATCTCTGGTCACTTCTCTTTCTAACAATCCACCCAGCATCCGCATCACTTGTGGTGTGACTTGCACCGTTTTATCCAATAATGAGAGGCTGTTTATATTCATGCGAAAGAGTTCTTGCTGGACCAGGTTCGAACGCAGCAACGAATCCAAGGGGACCGCATCCTCCTTGGACAGGATCTTTATCTCGGCTGCTTTCTCTACAGGTAACTCAGGGTGCCCTGGAATTGGATGTCCTGATTTATCCAACCATCTCGTTAAGGGAAGCGCTTCATAAGTTTCTTTGTCCAGAAACGAGAATCCCTCCTTTATTTCCGCCTGATTGGCCTGCTTCTGCTCCAATCTTTCATAGAACTCAGTTTTCTTGCTGAGGCTGTCAGCATTCTGGTGTTTATCACGCATCCTATGTTCGATTATCATATGGTAGCCATCCAATCTTACTATCCATCTACCAATATAACTCTGATCCATCGAGTAGGTCTTCAACCAGGATAACGCTCTGTTGTCCACGCGTAACTTGAAGGGAGCGCTCCCCAAGTATGCACGGTACTTTTCCACAAAGGTGACCACTGCAAACATCTCTGCTTTTGGTGCGCCATACTTCATCTCTGTGTCACTCAAGACCTTGCTGCCGTATGCAATGGGACGGAGAACTGTTCTTCCGTTCCATTCTTGCTCTTGATGCAAGATTCCTGAGATGGCCACCACCGATGCGTCTGTGTCGAGAACATACATGCCCTTTTCTGTTGGCATGCCCAGCACTGGCGCTTCGCACAGTTCCCGCTTTATGTTCTCGAAAGCAACTTGTGCCTCATCGTTCCATTCGAACTTCTTCCCTTTGTTGCGCATCAGCTTCTGCATCGGGTACACCTTGTCCGCATATCCTTTAATGAATTCACGGTAATAATTGGCAAACCCCAGGAAGCTCATTAGCTGTGTGTCCGTCCTCGGAGCCTTCCATGTCAGCACAGCCTCTACTGCTTCCGGATCTGGCCTCACACCATGCCTGTCCACCATTCTTCCCAGGTACTTGATCGAATCCCTAAGGATTTCACATTTCGATGGTTTGCATTTCAAGCCTGCTCTTTTCATACATCCGAAGACCTCATCGAGCCGGTCAATGCGATCCTCCAGGGTCGGTGTCGCTATGACTACGTCATCCACGTAGCACATCAAGAGATTCCCGTACTTTTTGGTCACTCCTGTCAAAGCCTGAGCCATCAGCCTTTGAAAAGTTGCTGTTGCATTGCACAAGCCGAAGGGCATCCTCTTCCACTGGTACAACCCCAATTCGCACGCGAAACCGGTTTTTTCCCTATCCTTTTTCCGCAGAGGAACCTGCCAGAAGGCAGAACCTAAGTCCAATGTGGTGAAGAACTTGGCATCACCAAGTTTTGATAGGCTCTCGTCTATTCGCGGTATCGGGTACGCATCTTTTATCGTTACCGCGTTCAAGTAACGAAAGTCGCAACAAAATCTAAGCTGCCCCCCTTTCTTTTTCGCCATTACTACTCCGCAAGCCCATGGCGATTTCGAGGGTTCTATCATGTCGTATTCAAGCAACATTTCTATTTCCGCTCGGCACGCTTCCGATTTATGTGGCGTCATTCGCCTTGCGCCTTCCCAATGAGGAACGGCGCCCTCTTCTAGTTCGATCTCGTGTTCGACGAAATTACAGCAACCGATGTCCGCCTTATGTTTTGAAAATACATCAGCGTTCCGATTTAGGAGGTCCCGCAATTTTTCAAAATCTCCATCACCTATTTTCCCTTTTAGATGTTCTATTTCTGGTAAAACCGGTTTGTCAGAATCTAGTTCACATGACGAGGGGCGTTCCGGAAAATTCGAGCAGCTTGATAAGCCGTCGTCCGTTTCGGATTTCATTGAAAACAATTTATTAATAGATTTTAATTCATTAATTCTCTTTAAAATTTTATCTTTATTTGCATGATAAGGACAGTCTTTCACACTATATTTCTTCAAGTTTTCTGTCTCCTCATAGTCGGTCCTCATCGGCAAAGCGTAGCCAAGCTTCTTTCCACGCTGGATTGAAACCGTGGTGTCCAGTTTGTTCAACAACACACTGACACACAGTCCGTTTCGCGTTACCGAGAAGCTCCGGCCTAAAATCACCGAACTCTGACTATTTGGATTCGGTACCAAGCGAACCTGTTTACTATCACTCAACGAATTTAAATTTCTCATTCTAAAAATTGCTACTACAGCTTGTCCTGGTTTTAATCTTACTTTTCTATCCAAAAAAACTGGTACCTTATTTTCGTCTGTTATTATCCTATTAATTGGTCTCTTAACATACTTTCGGTCCGGGTTTCTAATCCGTATCAGACCGTTGTTCCAATCAATCATCACGTCAAAATTCCTGACAAAATCTCTGCCCAAGATGAATTGGTCGGCATCGTCCAGATTCTCTACCACCAGGAAGCTCATCCAAAGATCTCGTCCTCCCATGTGAAGGACCGTTATCGGTGTTCTTCCGGCTACGTAGATGGCTCCTCGATTGGCTGCGGCCAGTCGGAGATTCGTTGGAATTAGATCTTCCCGCGTGAAGCCCATTCTTTCCCAAGTTTTTATCGGCATCACACTCACTACCGCTCCTGTGTCCAGAAGCCCTGTGACTCCGATTTTTGTTCCGTTGGTGTCGAGCAGATGTGCTGTCACATCTGCTTCATATCCAATGTGTACTGCGTCTTGTTCCATCATGGCGTCATGGCCTATCCTGCGGACCTTGAGTTCCTCTTCTCCCAAATAGATCTGCCCTATTTGGTCATCATCCGTTGTTACATAAGTCCTGGTGTAGATACTGATCCCATCCACGTTCAGCATCACTTGATACGGCCCATAGACTTCTAGGTAGCGTCCATGAAGTTTCTTCGTGCGAGGGCCACCCGTCGTTAGTAGTGCCCTCACAGCCCTCGACTCGGTGCGTGGCTCCATCTGCCTCAGATAGTCTACATATGTGTCCAAATGCATCAAAGTGAACTCAGACGGCTCACTCAGATTTCTGATTACCTGATGCCCTGCCACCGAGATTATCGACTGTATTTTACTTCCTTGCGGTGCCATACCGAACCTCTGACCAGAGATAACATTAAGTTTCATACTCATGCTGCTTAGTGCTTTTGCCTCTTCAAATTCCGTTGCTTCGAAGGTGTTCAATTGCTCCTGTAATTTCTCATTCTCCAGCTCGAGTTTCACCTTTTGTTCAATCTCTTTCGTCACTAGTTCCTGTTGTACTCTATTTGTAGCATCCCTCGCAGCTGCCCTATAATCGATTTTGAAGTCATCGGCCGCAGTGTCTGGTTCCGGTTCACGTGCTTCTTCTGTTACCGCTTGCATCTTCTTTGCTACCAGCTCTTGAGGTTTATCCTTTCTGCGTGCCTCCGCTTCACTCAAAAGTCGAGCCTTGCTGGCTTTCACTCCTGACAAAGCTTCTTCGTGTCTTGGATGCTTGATGTCTGCCACTGCATCCCAGAATTGCGGACAGTCTGATTTAAAATGACCTTCCAAGTTACAAAAGAAACACCTCGGGCCGAATTTCGCAATTACTCCTCTCATGAAATCCTCATGATCCAACTCTGACGCATCTTCGTCCTCGAGGCTAAAGCCTATTGCTTTCTTGCCTTGTTTGTAAGCTGGGCATGCTGACACATGATGGTCTGTTGAACTGCAATTAGCACAAGAACGCCTCTTGTCCATATCATCCCTCGGTTTGTACCAATTGTTCCCTTGGTTTGCTGGTCCGTTGTTAAAATTTCCATAATTGTTCTTGTAATATCCAGATCTCGAAGGAGGTTTCAACAAAAGATACTCTTTTGATTTGAGCCTGAACTCCTCAGGTGTTGGCGCATTAGTTGATAGTGGTGTGTAATGCGTTGCTAGCATCGTACGAAGTTCATCATTTTTCACACCATCGATGAATTTTGAGGCTACGGCCAGGTTCATCCTTCGGTTTGACTCATCCGGTTGGCTGCGTCTTCTCAGCATTTCCAAATCATCGAGAAACTTGTCTATTGTTTCATCTTCTCTTTGCCTCCGTTTCTCGAAGCGCATCATCGCCTGGTGCCCCTGCACCCCTGATCCGAAACGGTTTAACAAGATTTCGAAGATTTTCTCAGCAGTGTCACGTTGATACTGTTTCTTGGCCATGACACAGTTCAGGGCTGTCCCTTCTAAGTTGCTGGTGAGCGCGCTGCATTCCTGTCTCTCCGACAAGTCCTCTTCCTCGAAATGCAGCTTCATTACCTCTATCCAGGTATCAATACAGCCATCAGATTCGTCTTTGTAGCATCTTGGCTTCTTAAAGACTCTTCTGGACTTCTCACTGCGTTCATTGGTTCTAGATAACCTCGTCAGGAATGTCTCCAAAGACCTGTTCAGGGGTTCAAATGCTGTGGCCATTGCCGTAGCATCCCTTGAGTGTCCCGCGTGAGTGTCCTCACACCTTGTCGAAGGCTCTGTGTGCGGTGCATCCCTGCAATCCGAATCACCATGAGCGTTTCCCGCTTGACCTACATGACTCCTCTTCGGGCTTGCATGCCCCCTGTTGCCGGAATCACTTCTCCCAGTCGCATGTGTGCCTTGCGTTGGTCGTTCGTCAGAGGTCTGTCTGTTCCCCGTTGAATTTGCTCTATTGTTCGGGCCCCATGCTGTATTACCCCTTGTGGCATAGCCTGATGAACTGCCCCTGCCTCTAGTGGATCTATACGTCTTCCTCCTTTGATGTTCATTGAAGTTCACCCTCGGTTCCCTGCTGGGACCTCCCGAGTTCGGCTCTCCTTCTTTTGGTCCACTCTTGCTGCTTAGTAGCCCGTCCAACCTATCCATGATAGCCTGAGTTCGCCTCTCCATCATCGCGTCTATCTTTGTGTCAAGAGACCCAAGAGACTGCTCTTGCTGAATTCTTAACTTCTCCATGTCGGCTCTTAAGCGTAACTCCCTCTGTTCCGCCTCTCTTGTCATTCGCGACAAGTTCCTCGTCATATGTTCGTCCGTTCTTTCTTTCAAGCGTTTTTCGCTTCTGCCAACTTCTTGTCTGTTGCGGTTTATTTCTTCCCGCAGACTTTCTCTTTCAATGTGAACTGCTCTTTCTAGTTCACTCATCCTTATCGACATCTGTTCATTTTGTTCTCCTAAACTGCCCACTATGTTGTTTAAGGCTTCCTCTAGTGCTGCCCCGTTATCCACGAGTGGCGTCACTAGTGGCGGTGTAACCCTGTCGGTCCCAGGTAACTTCGTGCTTGTCGAGATCCGGGCCTTGACTCTCTGCTTCAACGTCTTTTCATTATTTATTTCAGGATCCATTAACGCGTTGCCGAGCCCTCTGGTTCTACTCTCTCCAGGTTGTGGCTCCGAACTTGTCCTAATCGCGAAGTCCTTTGACTGGCCCGGTGTGTTTGCCTCCTTGCTTATCGTTGTCACTACACCAAATTTGTCCATGGTTCCAGTCTCTCTTCCGACGTGTGCCTCACTCTCCTGGATCGAACTATTGAGGCTGACTTGAGATCCAAAGTCCCCTTGCTCTTCTTCATCTTCCTCATCCTCCTGGTACTCACCATCGTTTCCTGCTCCTCCTCCCATGCTGAATGGAAAGAAGTTTCCAAAGGTGTTCTTCATTTTTTCTGAGAATGATGATGACGTTGTTTGTTTCCCAGTTCCGCCTGCCATCATAGTGTTGTCTGTCGGAGATCTTTTAGTTGCCGTTACTTCAGTTGAGATGTCGGACAGTTCCGACATCTCCTCCCGATCCAATGTCCCGGTGGAAGTGGCAAAATCGTGGCCTTGTTCTACCGGAGCAGATTCACTCGCCAGCCTTCTGCCTCTCCCTTCCAGTCCATTTACTTCCTGGTTGTCGTTCATGGTATGGTCCGTATTGACCTCCACTTCTAACAATTCTCTTCGCTCTTCTGAGGTCTTCTGACTTCTCGTTTCAACCATTCTGCCTGAAACCGTCTCTTTATCGGACCGGGATCGCTTGATCAAATCCACAAAAGGATCGGTCATCGCTTTTCTTTGCTTTTCAGGTATGAATTTCCTAGAGCTATTACCTCGTTTTGGTATCCTTGACTTGTCTAGACTCATTCTCTATTTGTCACTTTTTAATGCCTATACTTAACTCGATTGCTAGAGACCTTATAGTTTTATTAACAATAATAATGACACAACACAATAAATTTCACCAGATTCTATTAAATAGTGACCACGAATCCCTGTATGTTGTCAGAGTACAGTTTGTATAAAATTTATTCACACTAACCGAATATCGGTGGTAAGATTTGAAAACTAGCACAATATGATGTTATCAGTCAATTTAAAAGATAGTGTATTCACTACCCGATCAAGCACAGTTTATGTTGATTTAAAATCAAAAACAAATAATATATATTGACACAATATGAATGTATTATATAAAAAAACGTATGTGTCTTGTACTCTTAGTCGGTCGCAGTACAATAGTCGAACCTGTCTTTTAAAGAAAAAGCTTTCCCTGCTCGGTGCCGCACCAAACAGACAAAACTTTGAAGGCAGTAATTTTCTCAAGTGGGCCTCTATTGCACCCACCGAGTACCGTGTTACCTATCTGCCTTTGGACTGCCCGAGCTAGACCTACTAAAATCCTCAGGGCAGTCACTTTTCCCAAAAACGTATTATGTTTCAATCCACACCAATGAATCACGCTCTTTTTAATTTAGACTTAGTGTCGCGAATATCCGAGTTCGGACCTGTTCTGTATTAGTCTGGTTCTTATTGGAAGGCAAGTTACCAGTGCAGTCACTGATACCTAGCCTGTGTGCTAATAACCTAATACCTCTCACTTTTTAGTCTTTCTTTCGTCTACCTAAGTCCTTAATAAAACAATACCCCTCCGGATTGGCACAAATAGGACCCTTCCGGATTGATAGAATCTAGACCCCTCCGGATTTGGACCCCTCTGAGTTGGTTACTATAAGACCCCTCCGGATTTGGACCCCTCCGAATTAGCAACTATAAGACCCCTCCGGATTCGGACCCCTCCTAACTTGAAAAATCTTTGACCCCTCCGGATTGGGAGCCCTCCGGTTTTGTTAAAGTGGCTTTTCGGAGATTTCCTTTTTTCAACCTATACCCCTCCGGATACGTTCTCCGATGCAATTATGCTCTTTCAATTAACTGGGACGGGTATTTACTACCTTCCTAGACCCTTCCGGATTGAAGTTAAGCCTCTTATTTGACAATTCACGCTAACGGTGAAGGGTCTTATTGCTGGCCTAACTTCGGCTCGATTAAGCTTTTGCTGTGCCTTTAGCCCTCCCTTTTGGTCTAGAATGGCCTAAAGTTACTTTATTCAACCGCTATTACCTTTTGGTAGGGGTCTAAGGGTTTTTCAGAAAAATTTATAAAACGTGAAGGGTGTACCCCTCCGGATTTGTGTAATTTGCTAAAAACGATCTCAAAAAATTTTCTCGCTCGCTTTTTCGAGTAATTCTCTTTCCTACTAGTAAGTTCAGCTAATTTCTGATCTAATGGTACCAAGATTAACCGGATCTGTCCAGTTGTCGAAAAGTTATCAGCCAAAACGTCTTTCTTGCAAACTCAAAAAATTTCTCACTTATAGGTTCCACCTAACTTTTTCCGCAATTCTGGTCCTTCCGACCTAAAAATTATTGATCCGAGCTCAGAAGGCCTATACTCTTCTAGTTCAATGCAAAAGACCCGATCTAAAACGCTTTTATAGAAAAAATTTGCGAAAAACTATGCTACCTGGACCCCTCCGGATTGATGAATCCACCAAATCAAACACGTTATGTTCGATTTCTCTGCAACCCGGAAGGCTTTCGGGTAGCGGGCTTTAAAACTTGTAGATTCACTAGTGGACGTTGTCCGAACAACTAATTTTACTGTCGTAACTCAAAAATTTCAAAAAAATTTCTAAATTTATAGTGTTCCGTTTTCTCAAAAATCACGAAAATTCGGTTTTTGGTTCCAAAATAGTTCCAACCACTTCCGAACTAAACTTAACCGGTTCTATCTATTATGGTAGTGCAGTTACGATGTAACACACTAACTTAGAGCTTTTTTCCGTTTCAAAAAATATCGATATCTCAAAAATCGCGACTTGTGGGGGAATCAAAAATATCGCTATTTTGACCCTAAAAACCGGTCTGTTTTCGTTGTTTTTCACTGAAAAACGATATAAGACTATTAATATAGGCTATATAAATAATAATATTAGTAATACTATACCCCTCCGGGTCTCCTTAATATCCGAATTAAGGTGCTTAACTCGGATATTCGCAGTTCGGTGAAGGGTCACTACAGTGCAGCACTGTCGAGCCCCCCAGAGATTACTATCTTACTTTTTGTACCAAAAGGGATACAAAACTTGTTAACGATACCCAACAGTCGATTGTTGTTGTCGTTGAGCCCCTTCTTGTTGCTCCTTGTACTGCTTGTCGGATCGGTCTTCACCCAAGACCCTTCCGAATTGAGCGCAAATCAGCTGACCCTTCCGGATTGAGCGCAATTTATCATTAACGTGCTTAAATGCTCAAATAACCCTACAGTACAAGCCTCACAAACGGGCTACAAAACTGATCGTAACAATCCTGACTGATATAAATGCCTGTAACAACAATATATCTATCAAAAACAAACGGGGGGGTTGGATCACATCTTGTCTGGGGGGATGATTTCTACTGATTTTTTACTTTTTTTACTGTTTTTGGTTTTTTCGGTTATTTTTTATGTTTTTTGTTTTTCTTAGGTACTATACTACTTTTTGTTTGGTTTTACTTATATCTTTAAGTGTTTTTGGTCACAAACCACTCAGGGGATGAGGGGTTCGCGATTCCCCCCACCCTTCCTGGTTCGTGAATTTTCGGTCTTAACTAGGTTAAAAAACTATTCACGGTAATCCGGAAGGCTTCCGCGTTCCGAACTACCCTTCCGCCCCGGCGGTTTAGGCCTATTAAGGGCGTTAATGTGAGCATCCGCTCGGTGCGGAGTGCTCGTCAACGGTTCTGCCGGTCATGATGTTAAAAAAAAATAACACCCAGGAGCGCCATAAAAACATGTATGTAACATTCGCCGGGAAGATACATATCGACGGATAACAAAACTAAGTCCTAAGACGACTGGCTAGCGTCTAAACAGAGCTTTGCATGCTTTTCACCGTCTCTACCAAGCCAGTACTTTTCGGTGGTCTTTCTAACATCGGGTCGACAAAAACGTTACTGTTCTCCGGCTTCGACCAGAACGCTCAAATTAACTTAATTACATGCAAATAGTGAGCTCATGGCTGGGTCTCAGTATCCCCAGACCACGAGGTCACTCCTAAAAACAGGGTTACTACTTATTATATTACTGTTGTTTTTGTTCAGTTGATCTCGATTTCTTCCCAATCCGGAAGGCTGATTTCTTACCCTTCACCGTTTTTCGCAACGGCCTTGCAACTATTGTAGCAGCACAATAGTTGCAACTCGGAACGTTTTTTGCAATCTGCTGCTGTTTTTCTTATCACGATTGTCGTTGCTATCGTCAGCGCAACTAATGTTGTTGTTTTTCTTCTCTCGTTTCTTGTTAAAATGGCCGTTTCAGCATTTCTCAGAAATGTGACGTCATCATTCGAATTTTTGAAATTTTAAAATACTAGAATATTCCAGCCCTCACCGTTTGGCTAAACGTTCCAATAACGCCCTTAGTTCTTAAAAACCACCAATCCGGAAGGCTTACTGCTAAAATTCCGAATTCTGCAGAGATTGCATTTTGGCCATTCTGGTCGAATGTCACATTTAGGCTGCGGCGACATCAACCCAAATCCAGGTCTAATTGTACAATTTAATGACATATCGGAGCGACTAAACGATTACAAAATTAAGATAACGATCAACACTATTAAAAATTATACAGCTAAACTGCAGGAGTTTAAAAAAAAAAGATGAAGTCTAAAAAACTAGTAAACACCTTTCGATTAAACACTATTTATGGGTTCTCTGAGACATGGTTTAATTACTCTAATGATAAAAACTTATGGACACGATATAGTGATCATTTTGTCTCTTTTCGATGTGATAGATCAGCAGTCGCAAGCGAAAAAAAGGAGGAGGCGTCATGATACTCATTCCTAAAATCTTACACCCTAAACAACGCACAGATCTAAGCTTATTCGATCAAAATTATGACAGCATTTGGGTAGAATTTAAAACATCAAAGAACAAAACTGAAAGATCAACACTATTAAATATTTCCTATAATCCAAATAAATCTAACAAAATAGTTTGTCGATGAAATTTCTCTGTCAGTTGACTTCGCAAAATCCTGTAATTCAAATATCGTTTTCTTGGGCGAATACAACCTTAACTATTAAAACACTGAAGAAAAAGAATCGTCGAATACACTTTTAACGCCCTATAACTTAGAAGTTGTCAATAAATCAACACCAACACAATCAAAAACGCTGATTGACTACATTATCACAGATTTAAACTCGAATACATTTAAACCGAATTGAAGAACAAAGTTTTAATTTTCACTCCACCAATTATAACTGATCACTTAGCTACAATTTTGATATCTAAGTTAAATTTAGTGATAAAACTGTGCCGTGTTAGCTTACTATGAATCGAAATATTCAGAAAAAGAATTTAAAACTGCCCTAGCAAGCATAGGTGGGAGACTTTTTTTTAGCAAATAACCCTAAAAAATTGTTCAACCTTTCAAATTCAAATACAGTAGGTTGTCTGAAAAGATGCGCACCACTTGAAACAGTCTACATTCGTAATGACGATTCAAAAGTCAACCTAAACGACGATATTTTCAAATCGAAATCATTTAATCTTAAAACAACTGAGCGACCGAAATGGAATATAGTAAATGACACAAGAAACTCAAAAAAAAGCAAACAAAATCACACTTCGAAAAAATTCTTTTGGCGAAGCAATAACAAACAACTTCAAACAGCCAAATTTTTCGAATCATAAGTTTTCTAGACTCGGATGTTTTGTTGAGGAAAAAAATAACAAAAAGGTAATTGAATGAAACATCAAAAACACAAAGACCAAAAAGGAATGCAATCAAAAGTTTTGTTTGCGGTTTGTAACTGAAATTAAATTCAAAAAAAAAATAACAAGTTTTAACGCAAATAAACCACCCGGACCTTCTGATCATCCAGCCTGGGCTCTGAAAGATGGGTGCAAAGACTTATATCCACACCTTACATTTCTTATAAATGAATTTATTAAGTACAATTCATTTCCAACTACACTCAAAAGAGCTATTGTTACCCTAATATACAAAAAAGATGACTCAAAAATGGCAGAGAACTATAGACCAATCTCCATAACAGGTGCGCTCTCTAAATTTTTTGATAAAGTACTGTACAAATGAATCAATGAGTACTTATTATCTAATAACCTGCTCAGCAACAACCAATTACTTCATATTCAACGATGGACGCCATTCTTTATTGCAATGAGTTCTTCCGCAAATCAATGGATCGAAACAAATATGTTGCCATTTCTTTGTTAGATCTATCCAAAGCTTTCGATTCCATCAACCAAGATCATTTAAAGAACAAATTGTATGATATTGGATTCACTAAATCAGCAATTGAACTGATTCATAGCTTTAAAGACAATAAACAGCAGAAAACTGTAGTAAAAAAAACTGAATTCAATTGGATCTCACTTCAGCAAGGCGTACCTCAACGTACAATTTTGGTACCCCTAATTTTCAACCTATACATAAATGACTCGAACAATAGTTGAACAGAATCTTGCAAAGTGGTACAATTTGCAGATGATACACTACTATTTTGTGATGACAATGACATCAAAAATGCTCTACAGCTATTGCAAAAGTACAGTCAGAATTTGTCTCTCTACTTCATCACTAAAACTCAACACAAAGAACACAAAGTGTCTCTCTAAAACTCAACACAAAGAACACAAAGTGTCTCTCTAAAACTCAACACAAAGAAAACTGAGTTGATAAAATTTAGCTGAAAACATCAAGGCAGAAACCACAATTCAGAGCTCAGTAAAATATTAGATGATAACAAAATAGTAGAAAAGCCAGAGGTTAAATATTTGGGTGTAATTCTAGATCAATTTCTACTAACCCTTCAGGATGAAGTTAAAAATACATTTAAAAAAATGGCTTGTGGGATCAAAATATTACAATCGATAAAAAAACCACTGAAAATCATAAACCGAATACTATTATTGAACGCTCTAGTCATAATCCATCTGAACTACCCAGCAATACTATTAAGCAGTGTCACATCCAGTCTAATAATATTGCTTAAAAAACAACTGAGTTGGGCATTAAAGACCTGCTGTGATTAAAGAAAATTTGATTCTTCATCCGATCTTAAGCTGGAATACAAAGTATTTCCGGTTTTCTATGTTTCTCGATTGGAAAAAAGTTTGCCATCTATGGAAAATCAATCATTAGATTATACCGGCATTGACAAAAATCAGATACGTGGAAAACACATTTGACGAAAACTAAAGAACTAAAAAACTACACTTTCAATCAAGTTTCATGATATCAAAATTTTTTTATTTTTTCAGAAAATTAGTTCTCCTTTGAACCAAATTCAAAATGCAAACTCAAACACAAACAGCCGCAGTTTAACTTACAAGACTATGAAATTTAAATTTAAGGAATAAATTCTTTCTATTTTTCTTGAAGAACCTTCTATGGCAATCTATGGAAAAACTACATGGAAACAATTAAAAGTTTTTTGATGTTAAAATTCTAAACATTATTTTATTTATTTGTAAATAAGTATATAACCCAGTCAAAATGTGTGACTTACACTTGCATAATAATATTAATTATCATTTTGAAACTAAAATGTTCATGTTTTTAGAAAAAAAAAAGTTAATTTTATCGTTTTCGCACATTTTTTGCCTCGTCCTGACTTTAGGACAAAAATTTTTAAAAAAAATCATCAACGATCCTGGAAAATTTTTATTCAAGAAAAATATCACTTGTACAAATTTTAACAATCAGAATCGAACACCTGTTTTTACGTGATAAATAACATCATTACTTTCAATTTTCTGCTAAATTTTTGCTTCGCGAAAAACTTCTGAGCAAACATGTCCTCCATTTTATTTTGTTTTTTGTTTAGCAGTGGCTTTACATAGACTACAACTTCAGGATCAACACCAAGCTCCTGCAATTTTCGGGCGTGTTTATTTCAGTTTTACGATTGCTCGCTTTCTTTCACGATGCAGCCTGATTGAAACAGTATTTTATCAAGTGTGTTTATTTAATATATCATTTTTCGAGCGTGTTTTTTTAGGTCCATTTTCAATGCTTCTAGCGTGAGTAGTTAATCCGGGTTCCCTGTTTGATCTTTAAATTCTGACTTTAACTCAGGTCTTCAACTAAATATTTATTACATTTATAGCTCTTTTCCAGTTCCCCCTTTCAAAATACCGAGTTTTAAAATTGTTTCACATGTTATTACGGCTAAATGCGTGATGTTACGCTGTATGAAGAGCAAATCTGTTCACATTTGTCGATTTGATCACTACGCCAAAATTCTTTGCATTATGACAGCCTTAAACAAGCTTTTAAAGATTGAATTTGAAAAGGAATAAACCATTTGCCCAGACATTACACAGCGACGGAGCATAGAAAAAGTATCTATTGACAACTGGCTGATGTCAGTTACTATAAGTCTACTCGTTTTTAACCGTCTTGACTTAGCCAGTTATTTTTCTGGTCTGTTAAGGAACAAGTATTTCGTTAACAATTTTAGGCCATCAGCCAAAAGAATTTCGATCAGCTTTCGTCTACATACAAAAATACCACATAGCTGCATCTAGGATCCCCAGACAGCGTGATTACTATCAAAAACAAAGCTAGAAAACCATAATTTACTATGTTTTTTAGTGACAGTTACATACAAAATTTACATGAAAAGGATTGACACTTTCCTTGACTCTAATTGCTTATGCTCTAAGAAACTAAATAATATTAGATTTAAACTAAATATGTTCAGGACACTAAAGCAGCAAAAATATAC
The DNA here is from genome assembly GCF_963678635.1 of Symsagittifera roscoffensis. NCBI lineage: Eukaryota > Metazoa > Xenacoelomorpha > Acoela > Convolutidae > Symsagittifera > Symsagittifera roscoffensis. The sequence goes on from NC_087064.1 coordinate 70,754,263, forward strand.
AGTTAAAGTTTTCAAACAGTCTATGGGCACCGGGCCTCTAATTCCGCACTCTCCCGGAGATAACATCGTCCTCTCTCTGATTTCGTGACACGGGAGGTATCGGATCCGTCCCGAAAGTCCCACTTGATCTTCCGTCTTCTTTGGATAAGCACCTTATCGTGTCCTGCTGTCACGATAAGAGGCTTCGTTCTTCTTCTGTTTTTCACGCTACTTTTTTGACTGAATTTCGTCTTTGTCGCGGTTTTTGTTCCGGTTGTTGTGTTTTTCCGTCTCTTTCCCAGTCAAAATTGCCGTTTTTTCGTATTTCTCCAAAATGTTCTCATTTAAATCAAAATTTAAAAATTTTGAAATTCTAGAACATTCTGAGCCTCTTTTTCATCACAATTTTTGTACTTATGCCTTTAACGTTTTTTTTCGACATTATCTTCAGGTGGTGACCCAGTGTTTTATAATCAACATACAAATCTCATCAGAAATTGAACTTTATCAACGTTACCTCAACTCACCGCGTGTCATAAAGGGCATCGTACTACATCTCACTGCTTTCTAACATTTTCACAAAAAAAGCACCATGAGGGATATCTTAGTTTTAAAAATATTTCTGATTTCTTACGTGATTTCCTCTTAAAATTTCTGGCTCTTGATGGATACAAGGTTTGGGACAAGTTTTCACACACTATGACAATTAAGTTTTTCATTCCTCCCCACTTCTGTCCCCACTCCTCACCTTCAACTGCTTTTCCATGGCTCTTTTTTGTCCATTTCACTGTCTTCCAGCACCTTCTGCAGCATCTCGACAGAGTTGCAGGACTGTGCCCCAACTTTCTTGCTCCAGCAGTCTCTGCTTGCATCAGGGCAGGAGATCTACGTTCACTTTTTGCTCCCCGTTCCGGCAGAAACTGTTGTGTAAGCACAGGCTTACATTTCGCTCCAGGTCAATCCAGCTACCGGTTTCACAACTGTTGTGACGGCGTTTCTAAGCGCCAGGAATGCTCTCCTATAGGGACCCGGTCCTATATTCAGCTGGAAAGATTGATAGGCCTCCGTGTTTCGGGACATATGACGCTTCGCGCGTTAAAACATTCACGACGTCATGACGGCAAGGAACCAAGGCATAACCTCAGACTTGCCCATATTCTTTCGATGGCTTTGGGTATCCTCAGGACTTTGCAGGTGGTCTTGAACAGATCCAGTTTTCTGCTGAGACTCACTTTGCTCAGCTGCTCAGGAATCGGTACTGCCATCTTCTAATTGTGCGTTCCTACGTTAGCTTTAAGCCACTTCACTGCTAACATGGCACTGAATACAAACATCGACACATTTTGGGCTCGATTGGGTAATCCCATTGAGAAAAGCTCTCTAGCATCCCATACTAACACTAAGTTTACTCTCTTGGGGTACCAAAACGTCTGGGCCAGGCAGTGACAAGGGTACTCTCCATGATCCAACAGGGAGTTTCTCAAGGTACGGTAACCCGACGCTATCAGCAGTGGCTCTATCTCCATCATTATTTGATGCTTTTTGTCCTTCTCGTCAATAATGGGCAAATCAGTTGCCATCATTCCACTCGCTTTCTTCTTCTGAAAATCACTGACGATTCCCTCGCCCATTTTCACAAAACTTTCCCCTCCTATCTCCTCCAATTCGTTTCTGGATCTCTCCGAGACTACCCGAAGGATCTTCGTCAATAATTAATGAGATTTTTCAGACATTTTCGATAATGGCACCGAGAAGAGTTGATCAATCAATCTGTGCTGCGTTCTGGCATCCACTGCCACCATGTTGGTCGGATACTCGCTGTTGCAGTATGGTGGCGAACTGGGTCCCACCAGGTACTTTGAGCCAACTGTCTTATGATATCCCTCGCTATGTTTCGGGCGCTTTTCATTCTCGAGAGCTACTCGCCAGCTTCCAAATATCTGTTGTCTGCAAGGACCCCGAAACAAACTTCCACACTCAGGGCGGTCACTAACTCATGTGTCCTCTCGAGACGTTCCAGTGATTCTATGGAGTTTGTCATACTGTAGAACCACAGGGCAATTACTAAATTCACCTCAGTAGCCCCGTGGCAATCGGTAACTAATTTTATCTCGCTCCTGTCCAACAAGCTCAGCCTCCCGAATAGCCTCGCTAACTGGCAATGTTGTTCGGCCAGAGTTCCCAAGCACTGACCTGTTCCACACACGTGCCCTTCCAGTCCAGAACTGGCGACCAGGCAGGTACCTGTTTTTATTCAATCACTAGGCAGGTTTCCCTCCGAAGGTTCTGTGGGTACTGTTCTTCACTTTCAAGGTAAGCAAGTGGTCAATCACTGTCAAACCGTGCAGGCTCTCATCGTCGCTATCTTCTAGCTCAATATCAGCGGTGACGTCCCGTATCAGACCCGCGTTCGGACTTGTGGACCATGAAGGCTTCATGAGCTCCCATATTGTCACTAGGCTGGTCTTCGGTGGACCATCCCACGAAACACACTCAAAGCTCAACTGCCCTTCCAATTTGGGAACCGAGGGTTCGACCACTAGCTCCTCCAGAATCACTCCCAACTGCAGCTGTTCATATTTTATCATCCCCGATTCTCGCACTCTATCGATCCAGAAATTGAGGATTAACGCTTCTTCAAGGTGAAAGTACACGTTCCTGGCCTCTTCGATGACGAATGGATTACAGGCCCTTCCAGGAACACCTGACACATGTTGGAAGGACTTCTGCTCACCTAACGTCGCGTGTTCCTTCGGGCTCCTGACCCATTCCAACTGTTCTCTAGTGATTTTCAATTCTTTTTTGAGCACCTCCTGATTTCTTCCCACCTCGGGTAGCCATCGAGATCGTTGTGAACCCATGTGGACAGACCCGGGCACGGTCATATGGCTGTACTCCACAACGTCGCTTTAGTTTCATCTTCGCTATATTCGTCAGGGAAGGTTTGTAATCTCCAGCCCACCGGACTCAAAGTGGCTGATAACCTTCATCTCCAGTCTGGTGTCACCCAGAGTTCTCTCGTTCTTCCTCGCTTTTGAAGCTGTGGATATCAACAATGCTAACAACATCAATTCTTCTAACAACCCATCGCTCCGCCACTATGCGTAGCACCATCCCCTTGTCCGCTTTTGACCGGACGGCAGCTTCCTGCCAATGACATCGCTACTGTGGCCGCTTTTGACTTTACAACCTTAGGGTTGGTCACCTTGTCGTTTATTCTGCTCTTGAGCTTCTTCACCCTAAACTTGTAATTTCTTAGCCCCTTCTTGGTTCTTTACACAGGTAGGACTCGAATGACCGGGCTCTCCTCAGCGCTCTTTTCCGTGACTGACTCAGTCAGACCGTCAGAATCAGTGAGCTCCAACATGTTCCCCAATACTTCACGCATGATTAGCTGATTCAATCACGGATTGAGTGCCGTAACTCCAGATCACGTCCCAGGTGCTTTCAATGAAAGCAACTCGAGTCCACACTTCTCCAGTCTTTCTCCCAAGTTCACTTTGGTATCGTTCCCACTCTTCCTCTGGCGACGTGCCCAAGAATACCACTCGCATTGACTCATCAATACTCCGCCTTCGAGGAGATTCGCAGAGCAGCTTGGCCGTGTCTCTAGTTTGGTGCGCATCCATTAAGGACAGTGGTTTCACCCTGGACAGGCTAGCTGGGGGTTCTTTGGTGGGTGTATGAATGACGATGGCCTAACCAGCACTAATTTCTCATTCGCTCCTCCGCCTTCCGTTTCAATAAAATCATATTCCAATAGGTCTCTCTCGAGGGCACTCAGGTCGATTTCACTCCACTTGTCACTTTTGCCCTCCATCATCCTCTCCTTGGTTCTCCTTGTTCGCATCTTCTTCTTTTCTCTCGTCGTCTGGCTTGGGACCCGGCTCAGAGGGGCCTTGGCGCATGTCAACTCGTGAGTCCAGCCGAGCCAATATCATCAGGTCACCCGCTTGGTAAAACACTTCCTCAATTATAACAATTTCTACAGGTTCCTCACTATGCGGCGCCACTTCATGCATTGTCAAATAGATGCCTCCCCTCGACTCTTTTCCCACTTCCAGTATTACCACCGTGTCCCGCTTGAGCCACCTCACTCTAGACTAGTCGTCGGCTGGTGACTACAAATCGTTCCAATGACTTGCAGACAATTCGGAATTCATCGATGGTACAGATTTTATCTTCTTCCGACTCCATATATCAGCGAAGATGAAATCAAAATTGTGTAGTGAAGCAGCGTTCCGACTACTGAAGCGCGGCTCCATCCCCTCACTCCATTTCAACATTCTCTCCTCCACGTCCTGTGCGGCTCCAATCCTCGCTGCAAGAGTAGGACTGGCCACCAGTTACAGCATCCTTCTAATCAACGGATACTGAGAGCACCTATCCGGCAGTGGGCTTGAACCCGTCAACCATGCCTCATGGGGTTCCTTCACATGAGCATATGTCTCCGGCCAAGCCGGGTTCTTCACCGCGTCTTTCGTGCCCTTGACAACTGGTCGTAAATTCCAGAGTTTAGGATTGAACTGGACGTTTGCAAGATATTCAACGCCCTTTCGACATTTGAAGCTGTTGTTGAATCAGCACCCAGCCATGCTCCACTATCCTTCCATATCTATCATCGATATAGAATCATAAAACAGCCTATCATCGCTTAGCAGTCTACTCAGTTCCTGTGGTTCCACCCAGTTCAGCACCGAGCAATCCACCACCGACACAAGATTCTCATACAGGACCATCGAGTGCCTGTACGCCTTCACTTGCACGTCTGGAAACACGTGCGTTAATGCCGGTCCGTACGTCACTTTAACGAGTTCTCTCAACCCAAAGATCAAAGCCAGCAGATCGATCCGCATTATGAGGGCCAAATTGGTTATTGAGAGCATACCTCCACAACTTTTCAGTTCCCTTTCATCAGAGACAGGCCTGTCATCCCCAGTTGGGCTTCTGTTCTGTTGCAGTAGATATTGAAGGAGCAAGGATGGTGTCTCCAGCTGCGCGTCAAAATCTCTCGTTGATCCTTGCAACTGGTTCAGATATCTCAGCAGTACAACTAGGTCACCCAGTCGACCGTACGTCATCACTATCAGCGTGAGAAAGCCATCCAACCGGACGTCAGTCATTTCTTGGGTGAAGAGGACCACGGGTCCTTTAACGAAGCTTTTATGTCCGAAGCTTACATAAAGTGCCAGCACAAGGCCAATAGATAATTTTCTGATATCTCTCATAAAGTTAGCTATTAGGTGTCTTGAAGGCCTGGGATAGCAACTGCTGAGGAATGCGGGTGACCACCCGACGCCCGTCTCTGCGAGGATCGCATCGGACCTCTCGTATTTCGTTCTGGTTGGCAGCACGTCTACCTGGAACCACTCCAAGAACATCGTGTTTATCTCTTGCATTAGTCGTAACATGGTTGCGCCCGCCTCGTCTCTCACGTCCAGGATCGTCTTTAAAGGCTGGTGAATTTCCCATACCACCGCTTTTTTATCTGTTCTGAGTATCAATAAACAAACATCTGGTCAATCACGATCCAGAAGACTTAGAACCTTTCTACAAACTATTTTATGCCACGATAAAACATCATTCTATCTTTTAAAAACAGTCAATTTAAATTTTCTTCTTATTTGCAATCTTAAATTAGCACTGAGGTGGATCGTCCACCTCAAATTATGTCAATGTAAAACGATTAGATGCCGTCACCCTTTGCAACTCGATCAGTCTAGGTCACAATCAAACAAATATCACATAATCGTAATCATACACAAACACAAATTTTCAACATCACACATCAACACTATTATACAAAAACCTAATACTCAATAACTACCCTAAAACCTTAACCCTAATATTTAAAAAGTAAACCTATAGAAGACTCTTAATCCTAACAAAAGAAATTTCAATCTTAGTCATAGCGCTAGCACATGCTCAGATAACACTTCTTATGCAAGTAGATTTCTTTATCCGTTTTCGAGAAAATCACATGCACTAGAGCATATAGCTCTCTGAAATGTAGTTTTCCGCTATTGGGATCATAGACCGGTAAGGAGAGCGAGGTCACTCCCCTCTCGACCAGGAAGTCCCTGAGTCGAGTTAGTGCCAGCAATAAACTTTCGTGATTCACGTGTTGCCTATCAGTGGCCTTGTTACCAAAGAATACAAGTCTTTTCCGGGTATCTGTGATGCAACAAGGGGCAGCGCTATCATCCTTCCTATGCCAGGCCTCTGTTTTCTTATAAAAACTCGATATTCTTATACTCTCTTTTGAAGTCGGCCACTAGTGCTGTGCAAAAACTTGTATCCGCAGTTATCGCTATAGCGCACGTGCGTTCCGTGAGTACAAAATCACTGCCTGTCACAGCGATGTTGTTCAAGTAGACGTTTTTTAGAGTTTCCTCCTTCCGTTTCCAGTTCCCCTATCTCCCTTGCAAATTTTGATTTTTGATCAAAAAGCTTTTGGTATGCGTGAGTCCCACCCCCATTCCCCGGACAAAAATATCCCTCGGCGTCTCCGTCGATGGCACAGGATCGAGCAGATCGAGGCTGGATTCGGAAACGTGCAAGGGGCCATCTGGAGCAATCCAGTTCGAATCAGTTTGATCGTGACTGATTTGTTTGATGCTGGACTGATCAAAATCCTGAATCGTCGACACCGTCTCTTCGGATCTGCAGGTAGATCATGAATCCATTCGAGCTCTCTCAATTTTGTCAACTCTTGCTCATGCATTTGTTTCATGTCAGGTTCGAACTCCATTTCCGTTTCCGATCGATCAACGATCCAGTCTGTTTTTCTATCGTCCAACAGGTCGATGTCCTGCGAGATCAATATCTCACTCAAACCCACTACTGAAACAGTCACATCATCTAGTTCATTTCTGTCTACGACAAAATCCTCACCGTACGGGTTGTATTTCTTCTTGTATCTTCCCCTCTTGCTCTATCGTGTCTCCATGGCTCAGGGGAAGTCGGGTTCTACTTAACTTCAGTCTGCTCTGGGTCGTTCCAGTCCTCCTCGACATAAGGTAGGGTTACGGCATCAACTTTTATTTGCTCAGTTAATTCTGTGTCCAATGGCAGATCACAATCATCCACTACCTCATTACCGTCGTTCTTTTCTCGTGTGCCCCTCTCGTTCACTTCACAGGCGAGATCCACTATCAAGTAGTCATCCTCATGCATGTCAGCCAGGATGCATCAGTCTTTCGATGAATCATTGTGCGGTTTGATGTTCTCAGAATGAGCAGCGCGTCCAGTGCTACATCGATAAAAGCGACCACCTTGGTGCACCTCAGTTATTTGAAATGGACCACGCCATTTGTTTAGCAGCTGTTTGGTTATCTTTGGGGAACCACCTCCTGGAAGACCCAGACACAGTCTCCCACCGAATAAGCGTTGCCGTCAGCGGTCCTCTTATCGAAGCTCCTATTCTGCCTAATTTGGGCCTGCTGTGTGTTCGATCCTCACAAAAAAATCAGCTCTTATTGCCTTCTTATCACATCACGTACGTACGTTTGCGATGATGTTTTCTTTCCCTGGTACTCCGGATAAAAGAACGTTAAAGGGAGAGATTTTTCGTGGCCTGTTAATATCATGCGTGGACTAATTCCCATAGTTGATTGTTCAGTACTATTATACGCGCCCATCACCTGCGACAAGTGCTTATCCCAGTCGTCCGTGTATCATGAGCAATAAACCCTCAGCATGGAAACTAGTGCGAGATTTCGCCTCTCGACCAGGCCATTCGTCTCCAGGTGATAAGTGGTCGAGTGGGTCAGCGCGTCTTGCGACCTCTTCCTCAACTCCTTTGTGAGATCACCGAGATTTGCCATTGTTTGACTGGAATGAGATCGGGCAGCCATGTCTAGCAATCTAGATATTTATTAAATGGTGACAGGTTTCCTCCGATGATGCTGTCAAGTAGGGGACTGTCTCTGCATCTTTTGTGAAAAGATCGATCATTACCAGCACAGTGGCTGTCATGCAGATTGTCTGATGATTGATTTGCACCACATCTTTGAACCCTGACGATTCTAACGATTGCAGGGGAAGTCTCAGCTTCCTGAGGTCCTTCGCTTGTTGACATGACAGACATGCAGAAATCCATTTTTCAGAGGCTTTCCTCAAGCCAGGTCATTCAAACCGTTTCTGTATCCGATTATACAGTTTTTCCACGCCTTAAAAGCCCATCTGGTCGTCTGAGCAAAATAATATTTCAGTTTGACACAGCTGTAGTAGGATTATTGAATTGTTTTTGTTAAAATTTTGTCTTCTTTTCTTCGCTCGCAGGCCACAATGCCGTCTTTTATCATAAATAGCAAATCCTTCATCTTCATGTACAACTGCTTCAGGATCTTATAACTATCCTCTTCCAGATCAAATTCGTCGGGTGCTCCTTTCTCTATCGATCTCTTTAAATTGCTCGTCATGTTGTCATTTCGCTGAACTCTCTGAAGTCCGGCAGTCGGTACCTGGCTTTCAAATATGTCTTCATCACATTTAGTTACCCGCTAAATATTTCCGGAGCATGGGTATCGCCCATCATTTTAACACACCATAGTTTTTTTCAAAGGTGTCACCGCTTGCTCCAAGGGTTCCAAATTGGTATAATTGAACGTAATATGCGGAAGCAGTCTAGTTGGACGCTTCCACACGGCTAACAAAGCAAGTTCGTCCTCGGCATGATCGACTACAGTGCCATGCTCGTCGGTGGTGTATCTATCACTGTCTGGGTCTTGACGCATCCCTCTGTCTAACCCTCGCTGGTTCTATTCCACTAGTTACTAACAAATCACAATCATTGACGCGTCTGAATTTGAAGTCGTTTCAGACACTTTCTTCCAGGTTTGAGACTTTGAATCATCGCTCGAGCTGATGGAGTCTACCCAGTCGCTTTGAGACTTATTCTTCATGCTTTTCGACTCCCCGGGCAAAACCCTGTCCCTATCCCTCGGTCGGCCTGGCATCGACTCCCCGGACAAATTATCGTGGCCGGGCATGATGGAGCCGGACTCTCCGGACAATTCCGCGTCTGGACCACTTTCCTTAGTTGACTCCCCGTACAATGTCTCATCTTCTGATGAACAGCCTAGCACGGCTCGTACTTCTTTTTTCCATCAACGATGTGAATCCTCCTTGCCATAATGGATTTAAGTTGAACACTGACTCCATGAGTGGGCTGAGGGCTGGTCAGTTGTTGACTTCCAACATAGGATATTCTCAAAAAGACATCCTTCGGTATCGAGTTCATCAGCTGTTTCACTATTGATCGGCAATCCCGTTCAATATCGCGACTCCGGAAGGCTATCGGTGTTTTCTCTGTTTTTTTTTGTCTGTGATGGTCAGCCTCTGCATGGTTTCCATTCATTCATGATCCTGCCTTCCAACCGCTTTGCCAAGCAGATCGCGGAGCTTCTGCATGACATCAGGTGCTACGCTCACCGTTTTGTTCAGCAGCGCTGTGTTATTGATACCTAGCCTGGTAAGTTCTTATTCTACAAGGCTGGAGCGCACTAACAAGTCCAATAGAACCAGATCAGCCTTTGCCAACACCTTTATCTCGACAGTTCTTCCAGCAGGAAGTTCGGCGTGTCCTGGAGTGGGATGGCCTGATTTGACAAGCCATCTGGTGAGTGGCAGCTTGTCATAGCAGTCTTTGTCCAGAAAGAAAAACCATCCTTAATCTCTGCCTGGTTAACTTGCTTCTCTTCCAACCAATCGCTCATTAATCTCCTTCTTTTTACTGAGGCTGTCGGCATAATGGTGTTTGTCACGGGTTCGGTGCTCTATGATCACGTTGTAGCTATCCAGGCGTACTATCCAGCGACCGTCATAGCTTTGATCTATCGAATAAGTTTTCAGCCAGCGAAGAGCTCGAGTGTCTGCAATTTAAAGGGAGCACTGCACAATTAGGATATACACTTTTCCACAAAAAAGTTACTGCGAACAAATCCGCCTTCGGTGCACCGGATTTCATCTCGGTGTCGCTTAGAACTTTACTTCCATAAGCTATGGGTCGGATAACAGTCCTCCTTTTCCGTTCTTGTACCTGATGGAGTATGCCTGAGATAGCAAAACTGATGCGTCTGTATCCAACACGAACACTATTTGTTGGTCGGCATGCTGAGGGCTGTAGCCTCACAAAATTCGCGTTTAATAATCTCAAAAAAGACTTGAGCCTCGTCAGTCCATCTGAACTTCTTGCCCTTATTCCACATAATTTATGCATAGGGTATATCTTGTCGGCATACCCTTTGTTGAATTCTCGGTAGTAATTAGGGAAGCCGAGAAAACTCATTAATTTTGTATCGTTCTTCGGTGCTTTCCATGTCAGCACTGCTTCAACCGCTTCAAGGCCTGGTCTGACTCCATGCTGATCCACTAGGTGACCTAGATACTTTATTGAGTCCCTCAGGATCTCGCGTTGGTTGTCTTAAATTTCCGACCGGCCTCTTTCATGCAAGTAAAGCCTTTCTAAGTGATCCTCCAGGGTTGGTGTCGCAACCACAACGCCATCAACATAACACATCATGATTTTTCCATCTTCTTTGTAACATTCCTGCTTGCTTGAGCCATCAATCGTGGAAATGTACTGTCGCGTTGCATAGTCCAAACGGCATTCCTTTCCTCTGGAACAGTACCAGCTCACTCGCAAAACCTGTTTTTTTTTTCTCGTTTCTATTTCGTGAAGGGCACTTGCCAGAACGCAGAAATCAAACTCAACGTCGTGAAGAACTTTGCGTTCCCAACTTCGAAAGACTTTCGTCGATGCGAGCGATCGGGTATGCATCTTTTATCGTTACTGCGTTCAAATAGTGGAAATTGTAACAAAACCTAAACTGCTCTCCTTTCTTCTGGGCCATGACCACGCCACAGGCCCACGGGGACTTTGATGGCTCAATCTTGTCTTACGCCATTAGCATCTCAATTTATTTCCTACATGCCTCCGACTTATGTGGCGTCGTTCTCCAAGCTCCTTCCCTGCGAGATACCGAGCCCTCCTCTATCTCTGTCTGATATTTCACACAATTGCGACAAACTATGTCGTCTTTGTGTTTCGAAAAAACGTCTGCGTTCCAATTCAACTTTAACCTGAGGGCGTCCAGTTCCTTATCCGATGTTTTTCCTTTCAAGTGCTCTATCTCGATTTGTTTGCCACTAGTTTTGTGTCTGTTGTTCTATCAGGGAATTTCGAACATCTGGACAGCCCATCGTCTGTTTCCGACATCAAAGAAAACAATTTTTCAAAAGACTTTATTTCATTTATTCTCTTCAATATACATAATTTGTTGGTATGTGATGGACACTCTAAACCTCTTCAAGTTCTTCAAACTCTGATATTCTGTGTTCAGAGGCAATGCAAAGCCAAGCTTTTTTCCACGTTTTATCGTCACCGATGTTGCCTGTGTGTTCAACAACACACTCACACAGAGTCCGTTCTGAGTGAGTGAGAAATTCTTCCTAAAATAGCCGAGCTCCTACTATTTGGGTTGGGGACCAGACATACTTGTCTGTTGTTACTAAGTTCAATCGAATTCCTCAGCCTAAGCGTCGCCACTACAGGTTGATTCCCTTTCAACCTAACTTTTTTATCTAAAAAAATTGGCACCTTTGTTTGATTTACCAAGATCTTATTAACAGGTTTCTTTTTATTCTCCCTCTCCGGGTCCTTAAATTTTATCAACTTGTCATTGAGATCGATTGTGATGTCAACGTTTCGCACGGAGTCGCGTCCTAAGATGAACTGATCGGATTCGTCCAGGTTTTCAACCAGAAAGGTCACCCAGAGATGCCTTCCTCCCGGATAGCGAGATGATGGGTGTCCTTCCGGCCACATGTATTGCACCCTGGTTGGCCGCAGCCAGCCTGACATTAGTCGGTATCCAATCCGACCTATTAAACCCATGTCGGTCCAAGTGCTTATGGGTATGACACTGACCACCACTCCGGTGTCATGCAGTCACTTTACGGATATTTGGGTGCCCTGCACGTACAGTACGTGCGCTGCTAAATTGTCTTGTGTCCAATTCGTCGTACCTTGAGCTCCTCTTGTCCGATGTAGATCCGGTCTTCTTCGTCACTTGCATTCGTCACGTGAGCCATCGTGTAGATGTTTATTCCATCGACATTCATCAGAATCGGGTTTGGGCCATAGACCTTTATATAATGTCCGTCTGCGCTCATCAGCTTCGGCCCACCTGGTGTGAGTAAAGTGCTCACAGTCTCGGAGTCCAACTTATGATCTTTTTACCTCGAGTAGTCTGCATTGATATCCAGGTGTACAAGGAGAGTTTCAGACGGCTCACTTAAGTTTTTAACCATCTGATGACCCACAACCGTAATGATTGACATTATCTTGCTTCCCTCTCGCCATCCCGAAGGTCTTCCCCGAGATAACATTTAACTTCAAACATCGGCCTTTAGGTTCCTCATTGTCATTAGCTTTAGCTTTCACTGTCTTCTCCAAGGCATCCAGTTTCTCGCGCAACTCCGTACGCAACTCGCGCAACTCCGTACTTTTGTACTCAATTCTTCAAGATAATAAAAAACTTTTAGTCTCCTAGAGACTCTATGAACGAATCAGCTAATGTTAATTACTGGTTCTGCCCAGTGTTTAGTTACTTTTAACTCGACTTAGTTTATAATCACTTAGTTTATAATAGTATCGGGAAAAACCGAAAGACACAAAAATCAACTCACAAAACACAATTAAAAATAAAAACAACATACCCTATAGGTGAAAACGAGCTCTCCTATCAAAATCTAATTTTTGCTGTAGATGCATCAAATCAATGCTTCATCCAAAAATAAACCATTTTTTGAAAACTTGCAGTGCTGGCTTCAATAAGGATGAAATGAAACCTAATCTTGAAGAAAAAGACCTCCCTCTATTGGAACACTCCAATTGAACGAAGCCCAGGACACTGTAATTGAGGGGCTTAACTGACTCCGGAGGGTTACTTCGGAGGGTTCCCCAAAAATTTCAAAACCAAATGTTTTGCCGCGTTAAAGCTTCCGATTTTGATCTAACTTACTGAAAACAAGGTTCGTTGAATCGGTTAACCTAACTTGTAGGATAAAAAAGGAGATTTTTAAAAAATTACTGTCGCTCGGAGGGTTCCCTGAAATTTGGCACCTCCGAACTGAAAAACCTGAAAAAGGTTGCGGGACAGTAAAATGGTCAAAAACGTCGACTTATGCTACCAAAACATTTCCGATCGGTTGGTATGTCTTTGAGAAATCAACAAAAACGCGTTTACTAATTTGGCCTTTTTATACTACCTGTATAGGTTTTCTCAGAAACATTTTTCGCAACTCTTGCTGAAAGTGCTGAAAAAAACATGAAACGAGCGCAGTAGCCCAGTACAGTACTAAATTATTACAAAAAACCGGATTGGTTTAGAATCAACAATTTAGCCCAAAACTATCGGATTTGGACCTTCCGCTTCCTTCCTTTTCCGATCTTTAAGTCTCTATCTATATCCACGGAGCTACTCGGAGGGTTACTTAAAAACAGTTCTGTTAACTGAACTCGAGTTGCTAGCAAGCTCTTAGGGCAAAAAAAATTATCGCTTAATCTCAAATTAGCTCAAAATCTTTTGACGAAATTCGAAATCAAAAAACTTTCTTTTCACTAACTTCTACTGAGTTTTTTCCGAGCGGTTTATTTTGTGAGGGGGTTTGAACTACGTAGTAGCTCACTGCACAGAAGTTTTTTATCAATCGTAAAATCGGATATGCAAAATTTTCGGGTTAATAGTTCAGTAAAAAAGTCGGTAATTTTTGACAAAATTAGGGTGGTTTTCGGGTCTAAATGGGAGATGGGTCATACTTAATAAGGGTAATGATCTATTAGTAGTCGTTAATCAATTTTACTCTACCCCCCTTTAGACCAAAAAACCCGAGTTAGCAATCGATGGAGAGTACAATCGGAACGAGCCAATCGTGTTCCCCACCACCTGAAATTACTGAAATAGTACCCGAAAGATACTAAGAGCGTACTAGTCGTTGTGGATGCTGTCTCTGTTGTCCCCTGTTGCGTCTGGAACACCTCTGTCAGCCTGCCACTGTACCCTCCGGTCACCGGCAAAATTTCTCAAACAACACGCGAGGGAGGGTATCTAACCAACAACCAATACACTCGATCATTTAATCAGAAATGATATAAATGAATCTGAAACAACAACAGATAAGAAAGTCGGACCAAATCTTTCCCAAAAATAATATGTAAACTGCTATTTTATGTTTTTCACTGTTTTTGATCTTTTTTTTGGGTTTTTTACTGTTTTTTTTTGTACTTTTTTTCAAGTAATTTTTTTTGGGTTTTTTCTTGGTTATACACTAATTTGTTTGGTTTTATCCCTTGGTTTAATTATTTTTGGTCCCAAGGCCTCGGGATAAGCTGGCTCACGACTTCCCACCTAACGCTCCGACCCCGGAGTTTTTGGTCTTAACTAGGTTAAAAAGCTAAATTGTATCAGGTGGAGGGTCCGCACCTTCCGCCTAGAACAATGCAGCACATTAAGGTATCTAACTCGAGCACACATCCAGAGCGGAGGTTCGTCGCTGAAACCTTTGATGATCATGATGAGCTATTGTTTTTAACAAATTCACCCAGGAGCGCCATAAAACGTCATGTAACATTCGCTAAGACATACAGCAAAAAACATACAGTTAATGTTTTCTAACAGTCTCTGGGTACCGGGCCTCTAATTTTGCACTCTCCCGGAAATAACAACGTTCTCTCTCTAATTTTGTGGCACGAGAGGGTTCGAATCCGTCCCGAATGTTCCACTTGACCTTCCGTCTATATAATCTTCTTTCGCTAAGCACCTTATCGTGTCTTGTTGTCACCATAAGAGACTCCGTTCATCTTTTGTTTTTCACTCTTCTTTTTCGACTTAATTTCGTCTGTTGTCCCGGTTGTTGTTCGCGGTTGTTGTTCCGGTTGTTTTGCTTTGTCGTCTATTTCCGGTCAAAATGGCCGTTTTTCGTATTTCTGAGAAATGATCTAGTTCGAATCAAATTTTGAAAAAGAAAAAGTCTAGAATATTTCTAGCCTCCTTTTCATCGCAATTTTGGTGCTAACGCCTTTAACGTTCTTTTCGACGTGGATCGGCACGTTCGACTGTGCCAATACGGGGGAATGGCACAGAAGAACTGAAAAAGCCAAACTGATTAAAAAGAATTTTACCCCATGATCCCGGGTCTGTGATATCACAATCTGGATCTGGAAAACCTTTTTTAACGTTGAAGTCAACTTGTATAGATATCGACAAAACTGCGAAATGAACAATCTGCGAGTTTCAAGTCGAAGTCCTGTGAAGTTGTCATGACATTATTTTAACCTGGGCGCATAGCGAAGTCACGAAGAAAGAGCTCTCGTTGGAAGGATACCATCCTCTCTTACGCATAGAAAGAAAAGCAGAACCGACAAGCGCGGGTGTGGCATTGCCAGTTTTTGTTTAAAGACCTACAAATTTAGCGAAGAAGACCATTTTGTCGATGATTACGACGCCGTTTCGATTAGGGTAAAGTCAAATACTACAACTGACGCTATGGTTGGGTGTTGTTAACACAATGAACCGATTGATGAAGAGTAACTAACTGCAAACTCGTTTTCACATTCTTGGGAATTCAAATGCCACTAGCGTAGTTGCTGGAGGCTTCAACCACTGATTGGGAATAAGAAGCTGCTCTGGACACTAATGACGTACGGTTTCTTGATAACACTCACGACCACGTTTTGACCCAGGATAAGATAGCCTGACAGAACGCAGAATCAACTGAATCGGGTATTTTCGTCAGATCCACATTCAGTTGCGGCGTGTTTATACTTGAAGTATAAATCGTGTTGGCTGACCACCAGACAGTCTCATTCAACATTGTCGCGTCTACGAAAATACTTGAACGAGAACGTAAGAGACGTGATTTCAGACAAATGAATCTGTCCGGTTTCAAGAAATAATTGTGAGACGTCGAATGGAACAGCTGCTTAAAGGCGAACTTGAAGAACAATGACAGACCTTCCGTAGTAAACTGGATATGATATGACTAGCTAACACGTTCCTTTGTTTCTTTAAGACGAAACGAAAATCTCCTTAGATAACTCACAAAGTGGAACGTTGATGCACGGAGAAACGACGGCAAAAAAACCACAAGCAATGCGGATGAATTGAAATATATGACTGCCAAGAGATTAGCAGACGCAGAAGTAAAGTTTGCGAACAGAAATTTCGAAATAAAATTTGCTTTGAATATCATAAAAGACAGCAAACTTTCTGGCATCACCTTTCTTACAAGAGGAAAAGGCAAAGCAGTAACGTGGGACCCCTGAGCCGTAACAGGAAGCTACTTGAAGACAGCCAATAGACTTCAGACTACCTGAACACCTATTTTCAGTCAGATCTCAAAGCCGAGGATTTCGGACCAACACCGGGAGTAAAAAAAGAACAAAACGAATATGTTGGATATCATCTTGACTAGGTGCATGGTGAGTCGACAACTGGGAAAACTGAGGGTAAAGAAAGAGCTGGGTCCAGATTCCATGCCACCGATAATGCTCTAAACGAGAATCTAGAAAAAAAATATGAGAAGTACCTTAAGGTACCAAAGACTGGAGAGTTACGGCACTGTTCAAGAAAGGAAAAAAGTCGGATTAAACTTTGGCTGTCCGTAAATGCTAAGGGCGACTAAATGAAGAGAAACTGATTTCCTATTTGAAATTAAATGAATTACTTGGATTTGGTTTTCACGATTTCATGAAAAGGAGTAAGTGTCTAATGAATTTACTCACTTTTTTTGAACAGATCAACTCGCCACTGGAGTTGAAGACACACCTCGATGTGCTGTATCTGGAGATTGCCAAGGCATTCGATAAAATCCCGCATGGACGTTTACTTGTGAAAGTCAGAGCCTCTGGAGTGTGTGAGTAGATCGTCAAGTGGATTGAGTCGTTGCTTCAGAACAGGACACAACGTGTCCTTGTGGAAGGACAGTTCTCAAAATGGGTGGCTGTTTTGAGCGGAGAACCACATGGTAAAACTCTCAATCCTACGCTGTTTCTGTTATATATCATTGATATAGTCGACGACTTAGTGAACACTATTTTCAAGTTTGCAGCTGACATCAAAAGTTTCGAGCCCTGCAAGAAACGAGGATGACCGAAAACTGCTGCAAGTAGACTTGGAAAAAAAACTTATGTTGGTGCAAGCGTTGGGGGATTTCCTTCAATTTTGATAAGTGCAAATATTTGCCGATCACCACTCAGTTTTCACAGAAAATGAAGATTTTCAGGATTTGTAGTGAAAGAATCGCAAAGGCGGAGAATGAATGCGATTTAGGAGTCACAGTGAGTTGTTCTGGGAAAAGACAAGACCAATGCGTCAAAGTAGCTGATAAAGCGAACTCTGTAATGGGAATGATCAAAAGAACAGTCAAAACCAGATCTTTAGAATTCATGTTGCCCCTGTACAAGTCCTTGGTAAGATCACTTGAAGTACCGTGGACCCGTCTGGAGTCCATAGCTAGGAAATGATTTGGAAAAAATGTAGAAGATTCAAAGGCGCTTCACGAAAAGGGCTAGAGGAACTAAAGATTTTCCATTTGAAGATTGGCTAGAGTCACTTGGAAAGATAATAATGGAGAAGAGGTTCCACAGGAAGAATCTGATGTTAGTGTACAAGATACTGATGGAAGAAAATTGATGTAGTTCCTGACATTTTGTTCAAGCTCTCTCTCTCAAGGACACCCTTAAAGCTAGAAAAAATCAATGACTGGAACCCGCTCCCCAAAGATCTAGTAGAAGCGCCATCGATTGAGACATTCAAATAATGACTGCACAGAACGCAACTGATTAGATCTGTTACAATGGTGTAAGGTCGCTTCAGGAACTGCCAGGCCAATTGGAAGGCAACAAATGAATACAAACTGACTGATGTGTGACGACCAGGTGAATAAACAGGTGAATTACACTTCTCAGTACCATGCTCCTGCAAATGCCGCCCTACCGGGATGCCCCATTACCGTGTTCCTTGAACATCGTGTTTAAATGTCAAGGCGTTTAACCGATATAGGTGGAGCTATATACAAATTAAGTAAGCTTAATATCCACTCTAGAACTCAGCTCATCTTCAAAAAATGTTTTCAGCAAGAGCAGGCTTGTTTTTGATTTCCTTGTATTGAAATAATTTTAGCTCCAGTTTTTTTTATCTCACTTTAAAGGTCCGCAATTGTGAGGGATTGACTCGATACAGTAACGTTAGGATGGGAGAAGCCTTATAGCGCGATGTCTCTGATTTTTGTGCTATTCGACGATAAAGTGTTGTAAAGAAATAACATCAATTTGTTTTTAAATTTCGGGTTAGACCTGATACTACAAATAGCAGCAAATTTTTGCGACAATCACAAGACAAAAAAGTAGAAAAACAGATTCGCCCAATAAAAAATTAGACAAAAAGCAAGAAAGAACGAAAAAATTGAACAACTTTGAGGAAAAAAGGAAGCGTTCCGAGACGTGAGAGGCGCGCAGTTACAATCATAACTGACCCCTTTTTATATTAAATAAAGAAGACTGGGATACGGAAAATTAGTTGTGACTGCTTTTCCTGATGACCAATGCCCAAGTCTGATGACCAATCAGACTTCAGGCTTTGCTTAGAGCATTATCGGTGGTATGGAATCTGCAAAACAAGTAAGAGCATTACCCCTGTACAGACTGCCTCATACTATATTTAAATCTAGAATTATTTTCAGCATGTGAGGATCTAATACTTAGTAAAAGATCTATCCAATTCCAATGGTCACAGACAGTATTTTTTTCTACTTAAAACAACACTAGCACTACGAACAATAGTTAACCAATCGTGTTGTTAAGAAGGACCTCGTGTTTTGAGAGTACTGAAAATTAGCCAAGAGCTATTTGTTTTTGCAAGTAAATTAACAATTTGCGTTTTTTTACCTCGAGCCTTTGATATTTTTTGTCGACCCTTACTTTGGAGGAAGTAAAATGAAATAGCTTTGGTGGAGTTGAAGAAAGTTACGGTTAGTTTAACCTTGACGTTAGCATACCGTTATAAGGTGGAGCTTAACCTTCCATTGTTATATATATTTTGAAGAGAAGCAACTTATGAAAAAAAGAATTGTACCAGTATTAGTGTGTTTTTAGTATCAACCGGAAGTGACCTTTATCTACTATTACTTTAGAATTCAAAAAAGTCAAACTTCCTTGATCATCAAGCTTCTCTAGCCTAAACTTCAAATTTGGGAGCAATTTGTTGGCTGCCTGTAGAACAATTTCTGTGTCACCACTCACAGTTCTTTCAAAACAACCAATTACCCTTGAAAAATTTCAACGTCTACTTCAAATTGGTCTCTCGATCACGTTGTTCTATACATGTCTTGCATAACCAGAGTTTTACAGAGATAACAGCTGCTCAGAATTAGATACACTTCCACAGTTTACGTGATACCAATTCAAACAAGATTCGCAATCAACCTTTTTAGTTTTTTAGTTCACTCTTTTCTGAAATCAAAGGCAGACGTCCTTTTGGTCTTACTGTGGACTGTCTAATGGGATTACTATCCTTTTTAATGCCAATTCCTAATCGTTTAGCCGCAAAAAGCTACAAGAAGAGCAATTGATGCGCCCATAGCTAGACTTTTATATTTACCACAGATTATTGAACTTAAGAGGTACTTTTAACAGGCAAAATTAACAGATTTTTCTTCATTTTGGGGCAGATGCCATCTGAAATTAAGGGCAGACGCCATTTTTGTCATCAATTGGGTTGCCTTCTCTGAATACGATCCTTTTATAATGCTAACTTGTAATACTTTAGCCTCAAAAGGCTTAAAAGACAGCAAAGGGTGCGCCCATAGCTAAACTTTTGCATTTACTACAGATTATTGCACTTAAACAGTACATTTACTGCCAAATTTAACAGCTTTTTAAAAATTTCTTTGTCACTTCTGGAGGCTTTGCCTGTTCATACCTTTTTCAGTGCTGTTTCAATAGCTTTTCTAAGCGGGACATATATGTACCAACTTTTCGCGTCAAGAGAAGTTATACTCTTATCAGAATGCACTCAATTTTTCCAGAGTTTTTGTTGCCACCTGTGTCTTCGTTTCATTGTTTGTATCGTCACTTTTTTCAAACCATTTTTTGCTAATTATAGTTTTTTAAAATAGTCGTAGAAGATACCAGAAATGAAAAAGTTACAGCCTAGCCGACACCTTAGTAGGGACCTCAACCTAGTATACAGTGAATCACTGATCTCATCCTCTTTCTCAGGGCAAGTAATTCTTTATTGTTGTCTTTTTCAATTTATTTCTTGTTCGTCCAATTTTGTTGCTTACTAAATTGTTTATTTTTGCAAAAAATTGTGCAGTTTTGCCTAGTTTGTGATAGCTTGTTTAGTCGAAAAATTTGTATTGAATTAAATGCTTGTAGCACAAGTTACCAAAGAATAGTACGCAGAATGGACTGCAGATTTTGAAAATAACACCGACCGCGTTTAAGCCGACAATCGTGAAGCCGAAAAATCATCAACGGAAGACTCTTATCGAAGTTCTAAAACTACCTATTTCATGGTTCGAGTTCTTTCTATAGCAAGTACCAGTAGTAACTGGTAACCAAAAATTAAACTTGAATTTCCATAAAATTGAGCATATCAGCAGCCAACTTGTATCATAAGAAAGTCAACTGATTTCGTTAAACTAGTTGTTAGCATGAAAAAAGGTCTTATTTTCAGGTTTGATAAAGCTCGCTCATCTCAAGCGTAAATAATTCAAAGTTTTCCCCCTTGCATTGTTTGTTGACCCATAATATTTTCACAGAAAACTGAGAAGTTGAGTAACAAATTCAAGATCAGAAGTGCTAATTTTTGAATTAGTGCACTTTCAAACAAAAATGAACTTAATTACTAGCGAATCACTCTATGATGTCTTGGTTCGTGGCTTATCTCTTTAAAAACCTCGCTGCACCAGAACTTAAGTCTATGTAAGCTAATGGAGGTGAGGCTACTGAAAAAGAAGAAAGCCGATGTGTTGCACAATGTGATGATCATCTTCAAAAAACAGACATAAAAAACCTATATGAATGAGCTAACCGAGATTTTGGAGACCAAGAAGAAGCATGCCCTGGCAAATGCCTGCTGCAGACAAAAAAGCACGCTCGTCGTGTTTGTGCTAATCAGAAAAACACTAGCCGTTATTATTTGTATAACGTAATGGCTACTCTCATAAAAGATCAAACATTGCGAGAGGAGCAGCTCAAGGAAAATCTTAAGCTGCATCCGAAGTGAACTCACTGCGGGTATTTGTTACGTACAAGCGGAATCTCTCAGGACGAATTGCTATGATCAGGGGTAATCCTGACGATAGTTATTTGTCTGCTTTATGTCTCCGAAAATTTTCGCAGAGAAAACTACTTCGAAAAGTTCAGATATCTGCGAAGATATTGCAGCTCTAAACAAACGTCTGAAGAAGAATTAAATCCAATTTTTTCAAAATTTAAGGTCGCATAAAATGTTTGTTTTTTCAAAATCAAGTGGTGCATAATTTTCAGGTCAAAGTGCTTAAGATAAAAGACTAATTTGAAATAATGTCGACAGAAATATATACGAGGAGTTGTTTTGAATGACAGAGTGCTGGCGCAGCAAAAAATTCTTGATCTTTGATAATATCCAATCCTGTTTGATGAGGCGTCAATTAGATCCAGGATTTGTAACAGCATCAAAAACCATAGAAAAATGTTAGAAAATATCCGAGAGACAAAATTAACCTAATGGTGTGAGCAAAATCTAGTCAATGGCATGCTCGCTATAGTTGAAATACCGCGATAGGTACATGAATTGCGGCCGATGTTTCTGAGGCCTTTAGTAAAAAAGAATTGTAGTGAAAAGTTTCTGCACAAGTTGAAAACGAAAAATCAGGCCACTGCAAAAACATATGCAAAGCAAATAAAGCGAACCCCATAAATCAAACGACTTGAAAAAAAATTATTTTTGTTCAAAATCAAAAAGTTTTCTTTTGCATGACTAGAAAAAGTAATCAAAAGTTGGATATTGGTTAAAGTTTGCCCAATTTTTGAAAAAGGTAGAATTGATACTAAAAATTGAGAAAAACTTTACGTATCATTACTTTCCTAGAACAAAAGAATCTAGATGTTTTAGGATTTGTATTCTAAGATAAGGTCAACAGGTAGATAACCTGACAATTCTACGGTTTATCTCATTTAAACAAGCTTGTGACACACCTGCAATCGTTCGTATCACTTTCGGACAGCTGATATGAGAGTTTAATCAAAGCGCTTGAAAATTATTTTGCCAACAATAGTGGTGGCAATTAATGTAGCCACCAAAACAATAAATAAAACTGTTCTAGATCCGGACTTATCTATTGTATTTTTTGAAATTAAAAATTTAGGCACTAAATTTCTCTATGAAAAATTCTGCAAAATTTCTTAGGGACTTCTTGAGGAGTTTTTTTTTTCAAAAAACAAAAACTTCCAAATTTTTGTCAAGCTTCCAAAATTTCTGTTGCTTCTAAAAGTTTATAAGGAGGCAAAGAATAAATGCTTCAGAAGAGCTGTACAACCAGATTCTTTTCTGAATTTCAAATTTCCAAAATGAAGAAGAAATGGAGAGCTGCCGTCGGCAACGAATATTCCAAGTGTAAGGATACATGGTATTTTCTAATTGTTGTTCTAGTATTGGGAGCTTCATTTGCGATAAGTCTTGCAAACAATTATCTGAATGGCTGAAGAGTATTGGTTTGCTTTAAACCAAAAAACCAACACGGGCGGGATTTATTCTTTGGATGACCTAAACGGATTGCAGCAGGTACAAAACTGGTACCATCTTAAGTGCACATCACATCAGAAGAGGTATATGCGTCAAAAGTTGAATCAGTTGGGTGATAACAATTTTGGAGCAGCAAAAAGAACAGCGACAAGGAAACTCCACAGTTAAAAATGTTCCTCGGGTGTAGATAATACTTTGTTGAAAATGACAAAAAGTGGGCCACATCGTGTCCAATTCTAAGCCACAATTCACTCTAGAGAAAATTGATCAACCGTGAATTTCGCGGTACAGGATTCAACAAAAATGTATCAAACGACTAAAGCTTAAAATGTAACTGTAATCACAAACCAACAGTTACTGGGACTACGCTGAATTTCAGAAGTTGCCCGCAACTCAGTACAAGGAAAGTATATTCAGGAAACTGTTCTAGGAAATTTTCTAGTTGGAGCACATTAAAATTTCTTTTGAATCTAAAAAGGCGCAATGGCTAAAAAATCAGGACACTGAAAAGTTCAGCTGACCTTCCGTTCAAATCATTTGAGGGCAAGGCCAAGTCCATGCCCAGTGTGTTTATATAATTTTCACCGCAAGGAAGCTAGAAACTGTTCAACATGGCTGAAGTCAACTTTCTCTGCTAGCCTAAAAACAACAGTGGTTTATAAAACTCTCGTTTAGTAGAAACGTTTCAGGAATTGTACTCAAGAGTTAATGAATGTAACAAACTAACTCAACGGGGCTTCTCTAACATAAAAAAAAACGGAGTTAAGGGAAACAACAAGAAGGTTTTATGAAAAATTATAGAAAGGTCTTATATTCAAACTAAAATCTTGACTTTAAAGGCGAAACAAATTAAGAAAGAGAAGATAAACATGCACGTGATGAGTTGATATTAAAGAATATACACTGAAACTTGAAATTTTTTTTTTATTGCACATGGCTAAATCAAAGTTGAGACTTGAAAGTTTCCGCACAAATTATAGAAAAACTATGACCCAAAATTTCAAAATTAAAAGTTATTTTTATTTGAATAAATTTGAAGGTCAAGTTTTTTTTGATTATTTGCTTAACTTAATAAACTAAAACCAATTTTTTTTTCGTTTTTGCAGATTTGACTTTTAACTGACGTTTAATTGTGAAAAATTGAAACGTTTGCTTTTCGGATTCTAATGAAATTTCGGAGTTTACTTGATAACAATTCAAGCAAGCTTCTTCGGTTTACTTAATCGAGGAACCAATTTCTTAACGCTGGTTTGTGTTTTGTAATTTTTAAATTGGCTAGAATGACAGCAAGGTATGCACCCATAGGTATACCGTTTGTTTTTATACATCTCAGATGAATGCATTTAAAGTGTGTTTTAAGCATGCAATTAGAGTGCACAAAAAACTTAATACCAAAAAATTAAATTTTTTGATGAATTTTTTGAATTATAATTAATGAACGAAAGGATCTTCAGCTAAATGCTGATTAAATGATGATATTTTTCCGAAAAAAGCCAAAAAAAATTTGCATGTCAGAGCTCTGCATACCATTTTAAATAAGCCGACGCTCTGAGTTATAACCGATGTGGTTAACTCATAGAGTAATTCCGGATAGGGTATACCGTCTGCTCGTCACGCTATCTTATTTTCGGCCGGATAGATTCGTGCAACTTCTTAGTCTAATACCGATCCTAATCCTACTCTTATATCTACTAGTCTCAGGGTGTTTAACTAGTCTCTGCTAGGCTCAATAGATCTAGAGTATACTGGCTCATTGCAACTGCTGAAGTTTTCTTGGAGAGGCAACTAAGTTCTAAGTTAAATTCAAATCTCTCTGGTGCTGAAATTACAAGTAATTTCAGCAATTACAAATAAGTGGGTTGTTAGTTAGATGGATTAAGATTGGTTAATATTAAATACTTTACAGTAGTAAAATATCCAATTTATCCAATTATAAAATGTAGTTTAGATCAGGTTCCACCCATCCGGGGCTTACAAAGTTTTTTAGAACTATCTTTCTGCAATTTGAAGGATGGATGATGAACGTTGGTTTTTGGCGAACATCATTTTCTTGTCTGGATCCTCTTGGAGAAGAACGTTCCAGGACGCTGGAATTATGGATAGGAAATTGTTACGTCGTCATTCGACAACGACTGTGATCCCCAATGAAATCAATCCGATTTAAAAATGGTTTGCTATGACAGGTTTGTCTGTATTATGTAGAGAACTTGTTTTGTGCGCAACCTCGTCTGGAAATGGCATGAAGATCGTGTGTGGAAGGGATGCCTTGAAACTCGGATCTGTACAAGTACTTGAACATTGAGATGGTCATTGTTCTAGTTCAATGAAGTCCTTTTCTGCGAAGTCCAGTCGTACTCTAAATCCTTTGAGTTCTGATTGTGGACGGCATGTCGGTTGTGTTAAGCCATTCTCTTGTTCGGGTGTGATGGGATCATCTAGTCTTTGGATGTTCGTCTTTGTTGTTGTGTATGATCTATATACTGCAAAGCATGATTAACATTTTATAAAATTATGTCAATTCGGTTTTTTAATCATGAATTTAATTAGTCGTTTTCACAAAATCTTAAGTGCACATCACATCAGAAGAGGTATATGCGTCAAAAGTTGAATCAGTTGGGTGATAACAATTTTAGAGCCGCAAAAAGAACAGCGACAAGAAACTCCACAGTTGAAATGTTCCTCGGGTGTAGATTATACTTTGTTGAAAATGACAAAAAGTGGGCCACATCGTGTTCAAATCGAAACTACAATTCACTCTAAAGAAAATTGATCAACCGTGAATTTCGAGGTACAGGATTCAACAAAAACGTATCAAACGACTCACGGGTAAAATGTAACTGTAATCACAAACCAACGATTACTGGGACTACGCTGAATTTCAGAAGTTTGGAGCAACTCAGTACAAGGAAAGTATATTCAGGAAACTGTTCTAGGAAATTTTCTAGTTGGAGCAGATTAAAATTTCTATCGAATCTAAAAGGGCGCAATGGCTAAAAAATCAGGACACTGAAAAGTTCAGCTGACCTTCCGTTCAAATCATTTGAGGGCAAGGCCAAGTCCATGCCCAGTGTGTTTATATAATTTTCACCGCAAGGAAGCTAGAAACTGTTCAACAGGGCTGAAGTCAGCTTTCTCTGCTAGCCTAAAAACAACAGTGGTTTATAAAACTCTCGTTTAGTAGAAACGTTTCAGGAATTGTACTCAAGAGTTAATGAATGTAACAAACTAACTCAACGGGGCTTCTCTAACATAGAAAAAAAACGGAGTTAAGGGAAACAACAAGAAGGTTTTATGAAAAATTATAGAAAGGTCTTATATTCAAACTAAAATCTTGACTTTAAAGGCGAAACAAATTAAGAAAGAGAAGATAAACATGCACGTGATGAGTTGATATTAAAGAATATACACTGAAACTTGAAATTTTTTTTTATTGCACATGGCTAAATCAAAGTTGAGACTTGAAAGTTTCCGCACAAATTATAGAAAAACTGTGACCCAAAATTTCAAAATTAAAAGTTATTTTTATTTGAATAAATTTGAAGGTCAAGTTTTTTTTGATTATTTGCTTAACTTAATAAACAAAAACCAATTTTTTTTCGTTTTTGCAGATTTGACTTTTAACTGACGTTTAATTGTGAAAAATTGAAACGTTTGCTTTTCGGATTCTAATGAAATTTCGGAGTTTACTTGATAACAATTCAAGCAAGCTTCTTCGGTTTACTTAATCGAGGAACCAATTTCTTAACGCTGGTTTGTGTTTTGTAATTTTTAAATTGGCTAGAATGACAGCAAGGTATGCACCCATAGGTATACCGTTTGTTTTTATACATCTCAGATGAATGCATTTAAAGTGTGTTTTAAGCATGCAATTAGAGTGCACAAAAAACTTAATACCAAAAAATTAAATTTTTTGATGAATTTTTTGAATTATAATTAATGAACGAAAGGATCTTCAGCTAAATGCTGATTAAATGATGATATTTTTCCGAAAAAAGCCAAAAAAAATTTGCATGTCAGAGCTCTGCATACCATTTTAAATAAGCCGACGCTCTGAGTTATAACCGATGTGGTTAACTCATAGAGTAATTCCGGATAGGGTATACCGTCTGCTCGTCACGCTATCTTATTTTCGGCCGGATAGATTCGTGCAACTTCTTAGTCCAATACCGATCCTAATCCTACTCTTATATCTACTAGTCTCAGGGTGTTTAACTAGTCTCTGCTAGGCGCAATAGATCTAGAGTATACTGGCTTATTGCAACTGCTGAAGTTTTCTTGGAGAGGCAACTAAGTTCTAAGTTAAATTCAAATCTCTCTGGTGCTGAAATTACAAGTAATTTCAGCAATTACAAATAAGTGGGTTGTTAGTTAGATGGATTATGATTGGTTAATATTAAATACTTTACAGTAGTAAAATATCCAATTTATCCAATTATAAAATGTAGTTTAGATCAAGTTCCACCCATCCGGGGCTTACAGAGTTTTTTAGAACTATCTTTCTGCAATTTGAAGGATGGATGATGAACGTTGGTTTTTGGCGAACATCATTTTCTTGTCCGGATCCTCTTGGAGAAGAACGTTCCAGGACGCTGGAATTATGGATAGGAAATTGTTACGTCGTCATTCGACAACGACTGTGATCCCCAATGAAATCAATCCGATTTAAAAATGGTTTGCTATGACAGGTTTGTCTGTATTATGTAGAGAACTTGTTTTGTGTGCAACCTCGTCTGGAAATGGCATGAAGATCGTGTGTGGAAGGGATGCCTTGTAACTCGGATCTGTACGTGTACTTGAACAATGAGATGGTCATTGTTCTAGTTCAATGAAGTCCTTTTCTGCGAAGTCAAGTCGTACTCTAAATCCTTTGAGTTGAGATTGTGGACGGCATGTCGGTTGTGTTTAGCCATTCTCTTGTTCGGGTGTGATGGGATCATCTAGTCTTTGGATGTTCGTCTTTGTTGTTGTGTATGATCTATATACTGCAAAGCATGATTTACATTTTATAAAATTATGTTAATTCGGTTTTTTAATCATGAATTTAGTTAGTCGTTTTCACAAAAGCGTTTTATTTTAGTTTGGTTATTTTGAAGAGTTAGTCACCCTTGAGTACCTCTTATTAAAAATGGGAGTGTAGTCACAAAGCGTGGATGTAGCGCGGTGGGTTAGGCCGGCTATAGAGCATGTCAGGACGTCCTCTCTGGTGGGTTAGGCCAGGAGTGGGAGTATGATTTCAGGCTGTTTCTTTGAGAGGTCCTGTTATGTGATAACGTTTTATGCTGGGTTCATGTTGGTCTTTCCTATGTTACTTTGCTTGTGTCCTTTTTTCAAAAATCAAATTGTTTTTGGTATGGGTTTGTCTTGCGTAGTATTTTAATTAATACTTAATAAGATTATTTTAAATTATACTTACCTTTTAATCATCTGGGAAAAAGCCGTGGGGGAAGATGTCGTGTATCATATGTGATGTTGTTAGTAATTTGGCTAGTATGCGTATGATGTTTTTAGTTTGTAGCAGTGGCCAAAGCAATTGAAGTGCTTTAATGGTATTAAGTTTTTCGGTGCCTACTGCAAACTCGTAAGGTGTGTTTTGAATGAGGTTATATATTTTACGATAATATTTAGTATTGTGAATGAATTCTAATATGGGTATTTCAATAGGCTGGATAAATTCATGCGGGATAAGGAAGGGTCTGGATTCTTCGGTATTGAAGGTCTTCGTGATGGGACAGAATATATACATTTGGGTAACTGGGTCAAAGTTGCGGAGGATGCCGTGCAGGTTAGTATCTTTGATGCAATATGTAAAATTAAGGAAAAATTGTGACGTGTACTTTGAGTTAAGAAACTGAAAACGATGGTGAGGTTGTCTTGATGGGGTGTGCAAATCAAAATGATTTTGTATAAACGGATAGTATGTATATGTGTGGGTTTGTTTAATGCTTAACATAATATTGTGGGAACAGTGCAAATCGCGTTCCTCTGATGAAAGAAAATGAAAGGTTAGTGAAAATAACTGAAATTTGTCATAGAAGCTCTTGTATGCTTGAATATTAGCTAGTGATTCTGAAATAATGTGATCATTTTTTCTATCAAAAATATTAAGTGTGAATACGTATGATGTTTTGATGAAAAATTTTTCGGTTAGTTGCGGGTTTGCGAAGCGGTCTTATTCTAATATTCTATTGCAAATTCGTTAGCTCGGGGTGCAGTGAATGTTTTTAGTAGTTTTTTATATCCAACGTAAGTAAATTGTCGAGGTGTTAGTGTTGTGGTGAGTCTATATAACATGTCTTTGTTCTTTTCTATGCTGTCATGAGTATTAGTTAGTGGTAGGCAAAGGGGGTTAGTAAATTTTTAATAAGCTGTCCAATGAAGTGTTGCCATTAAAACATGTTCATCTACAAAATTGCGTGTGTCATTAATATCGTTAGGTGTGTTTAATGTATATTGCGGAAATGAGGGTAAGGTGATTGCAAGAAAATTTTTCGTGTTTGTATGTTGCATGTGACTAATATATTCGCGGGCTGTTCCGGGTTTGGTTGGGAATGGGTGATTTGGAAATTTTTGTTTAAAAGTGCGATAAGCCCGGTGAGTGCTAGTAGGTGTTTCGGTGGATGTGGATGATTGTGCCAATGATGGGGTGTAAGCTGAGGAGGTAGGTGGATTTGAGGATGTTATTATGGATGATAGTTGATGTATTGTGAGAGTATTGGGGTGTATTAATTGTTGTTGTAAAGTTATAAAATTATCGAGCTCCTGGGAAATTTGGGGGGTAACTGGGGAATTATTATATGATCTGTCGGAATGAAGTGGAGAATAGGTTGGGGTCACTTGGGAAGCATAAGAAGGAGTGGAAATGGATGGGAGTGGTTTATTTGGTGGGACTGGTTGAAAAGGGGTTTTGAATAAACTGAGGAGTTGGTCTGGGTATAATTAGAGGGAGATGGTTCGGAGTCTGCAAATTCGTCGGGGGTTTCTACATTAGGGTTATTAAATTGTGAGATAGAATTTAAAACTGAAATATCTGAGTTAGTATCGAAATTTGTGCTTGATGATATATTAATAATCGGAAAATTGGGTGGTGGGAAAGCAAAAAGTGGGATTATTGGGATTTGAGTTTGGAGGTTGGCTGGGTGGGAATTTGAGCGATGGAGGAATCCAAGTTGTCGGCTCATTGTGGGCTAAAAAAAATGGTTATGTTGAGATTGAAAAGTGGTGGTGTGGTGTTGTTCTATAATTTGATCGTATATAATATCATTTTGTGAATGATGTGTCATTATATGTTGGATGGGGCTTTGTGTTATATTTAGTCTAGAATTTGGGTTATTTGTGATTGCTAGGTATCGGAAATTACGGGGAACTAATGATAATGAATGATTTTGTGGTAGTGGTGGCAACTGTGGTGCGGTAGGTGTTATCTCTATATTATAGTGTTCTTCGTCGTAAGTATTTTGTCTTGTGGATATTTTCGTGTTATATTCTTTTATTTGTGCATCTAGACGTATTTTGTTTATTGATGATGAAAAACTTCCACAAAATCCTGCAAATAGTATACGTGCTACACTTGCTTGTCTGTTTACTTTTGTGTGTATAGCGCATGTGTTATAGATTCCTTTTAAGAGTGAGAAAAGAAATCCTATAAAATTAAACATGGCGTATAAGATAGTTAATTTTTCTAAGATGTAATAGGGCCATCCTAGAAAAGCTAGAATTTCGTTCTTTAGGGTGACAAAACTGAAATTATTTGTAGGTGAAATATCTTGTGGTCTGTATTTATCACCTTTTAAGTATATGTGGTGTTTAATGTCTTTAAAATATCCGCTATAATCTTGTGTACAAATGTCTGCAAATCCTGCGGTTTCGGCAAGTTTTCTTAATTTCTGGTCAATTGATTGTCTTTGTATTGTGTCCATTTGTGTAATAATTCCTGAAATTGTTGTGTTCCAATGTGACGTTGGATATCTGATTTAGAATATATTCCAATTGATTGTAAATCAATATTTGGATTACGAGCAATAGCTCTGATGCTTTCGGGTCAAAATTTTTTTGAGTGATTGCATTAACGTAGGGTATGGCGTAAGGAGACAGTATTTAACTTTATCAGGATTCAATTGTACTACATTGTGGCTATTTTCTGATCCAAATGGGACTGCGGTATCCCAAAAAAATGTTCGTATTGTAAGTGTGTCGACAAAATGTACTTTATTTTTATAGAATATAGGAATTCTTTTATAACAACGTTTGTCTTCAAAAACATATAGTGGTGACAAGTGTAAAACCATAAAATATTTCCTTCGTAGTCTAGAAAATTTGATCTGCTTCCTGATAATAAGTATCATGCGTAGGGTATTTTTAATACTGCTAGTGCGAGTGATTGTTGGATTTGTTATTTTCCAATTCGCATAGTTGATGAAGTGTTTCTAATTCGGAGAGTGACATTTCTTAAAAAATTCGACTAATTGTGTAGTCTAACTTCATATCCAAGTGGATATCGTAATGAATATTACCGAAATAGGTGCTATTCATTAGTGATAGTTCTTGTAAACGTGTAATTTTTGTACTTTTACTGTCATGTGGTGTTAGTTTTCCACCAGGTTGACCTGTGCTTTTTTGAAAGTTAACTGGTATGTATGATGTTCCTTCATTTATAGGGTGAATTATAGGGTGTTTTATTTGGTAGATTTAATGGGTAGGGATGTTGAACAATATTGTTAAATTTGATCGTGATTTCGAATTTCAATTGGAGACTGTTTTGTTGAAGTATTTCAATATTGTGTTCACGAATATCTTCGTGGATATCTTGTCTATATTGTAGTTTGTTGAGTGCCTAACTATGGAGTCGGTTATTATCTTGATGTTGTCCAAATAATGGTGGGGGCGCTACGAATGTATTCCAGTCTAGTCGTAAAGGGATATTTGTTGATGATTGTTCTCGATATCTAGCGTCGAGGTTATTTGGGAAATTTAAAGGCAAAAGCGTCGGTAAAATTCGACTTAATGATGGTGTTGACGGTAGTGATAATGTTTCTGGTAGCGATGAGAGTGTTGTATCCATAGAAATATCTATTGGATCATTCACTAAGTTTGGTTCACCTTAAGTATATGAGTGTGTTGTCCAATATGGTAGTCGTGCTGTGGGATTAGGGGGGGGGTTAAAGGGATTTTCACGTATTTGTTCAGATGTTGGTGTTGAACATAAGTAATCTGAGGGTATATTTGAGGTGCTCTGTTGTGAAAGTAGTGTGGGAGTTTCTGGCAATGTACATCTTGATATTTCTGAAGTAGTTGGTGTTGGTGACTGGGGTATATCAAAATAAACTCTGGGGATTTGAAAATTTCTTTTTCTTCGTGCATGTATAATTTGTCTATTTTTTTCAACTGTATTTTGATTTTGATTAATATGTCTTTCTCTATTTAAGTCTTGTGGTAATGTGGGGTATAAATTATATGTTGGTTCCTTTAGGGATGCTTGTCGCTGAACTGGTTCTAGTGGTTCAGATAAGCGAACTTGTCGTTCTTCAAAAGTGTATGGGTTATCTTGAAAAGAAATTCGTGTAGATGTTTGGGGGTTTAAATCTCGTGTTAGTTGTATTTTTTCAAGTTGTATTTTCCAATCAAAAAACATTATTTCTTGATAACTTTTATTTTTTGAGTCTGCTTTGTAGTTTGAAGGATTATTTAGTCCAATGTGTGGTATCCAGTGTTTATCTTGTATATCAAAAATTAATCGTCCGTGTGCGCCGTTATAAGGGTATTTTTCGTCTAATTTAATATGCCCTTGGTATCGTTCAAGTTCTGCTTGTTGTACAGAATTGGCAAAAACTTGAAAATTTACTAATTTTCTATCTGTGTTTTTATTTCTTGTGATATTTAGTCTGAGTAATTCGTTTTTACAATTATCGGGATTTAGATGTAAAAGTCGTTCTATATTACTTTGATAAAATGATTCATGATCAAGTCGGTTCTTATTTCCGTTGGAAACTTGTGAACAATGTACTTTCTTCTCGGAAAATATTGCTGTAAACTTATATCCTGTGACTGTTGTTGCTCGGGCTTTTGAATACAATGTTGCTATTACATTTGTAGTTTCTATAGTTTGTGGTTCTGTTCGCATTGTGATACTTGGTTAATTGCATATTTGTGTAGTGTTTTTTGTTCGTTTTCTTCACAATCATAGTGTGTTACTGATAAATCCTGGTGTACTGTGCGAGGAGAAAGATTAGTGTTTTGGTCGGAAAATATTGGAAAAAGGATGTATTGAAATAGTAATATTTTTAGAATATACATGTGTATGATAATCCTGAGTACGGGTTATAAAATGTGATGTAACCAATTGTCTTTTTGGTATATCTGTCGTATTTATATATTACTTCAGTTGTTATAAATGGTGGTGGTAGCGATTGAGCTGTTATATTTGGTGGGTTTAATGGGTAAGGATGTTGAGCAATGTTGT
Source organism: Symsagittifera roscoffensis (assembly GCF_963678635.1). Classification (NCBI taxonomy): domain Eukaryota; kingdom Metazoa; phylum Xenacoelomorpha; order Acoela; family Convolutidae; genus Symsagittifera; species Symsagittifera roscoffensis. The sequence continues at coordinate 70,787,494 of NC_087064.1, forward strand.
TAAGTTTAACCGTGATTTCAAATTTTAATTGTAGACTATTTTGTTGGAGTATTTGGATGTTATGGTGACGAATGTCTTCGTGGATGTCTTGTCTATACTGTAGTCTATGGAGTGCCCAGTTGTGGAGTCGGTTATTTTCCGGATGTTGTCCAAATAATGGTGGGGGTGCTGTGAACGTGTTCCAATCTTATCTTAAAGGGATATTTGATGATGATTGTTCTCGATATCTAGCTTCGAGATTGTTTGGGAAAATTAAAGGGAAAAGTGTCGGTGAGATCTGACTTAATGATGGTGTTGACGGGAGTGATAATGTTTCTGGTAATGATGATGGTGTTGTAGCTGTAGAAATGTCTATTGGTTCATTTACTATGTTTGGTTCGCCTTGTGTATATGAGTGTGTTGCCCAATATGGTAGGCGTTCGTTGGGATTGAGGGGGTTAAAAGGATTTTCACGTATTTGTTCAGATGTCGGTGTTGAACCTAAGTAATCTGAGGGTATACTTGAGGTGCTATGTTGTGAAAGGATTGTGGGGGTTTCTGGTAATGTACTACTTGATATTTCTGAAGTAGTTGGTGTTGGTGACTGGGGTATATCAAAATAAACTCTAGGGGTTTGAAAACTTCTGTTTCGTCGTGGATGTATAATTTGTCTTTTTATTTCGACTGTATTTTGGTTTTGACTAGTGTTTCTTATTCTGCTTAATTCTTGTGGTAATGTGGGGTACAACTTATATGTTGGTTTACTTAGAGGTGCCTGTCGCTGAACTGGTTCCAAGGGTTCGGATAAGCGAGCGTGTCGTTCCTCAAAAGTGTATGGATTATCTTGAAAAGAAATTCGTGTGGATGTTTGGGGTTTTGGGTAGTTGTGGGTATTGCTGGCTTTTCTTGGGATGATGTCGGTGAAGACTGATTTTGTGATTGTTGGTTAGCAATTTTTGAAAGTGTCTGATTGATTTTTTCTAGTGGGAAGATTTATGTTTATTGTATGATTCTTCAATGAAAAGAATTAAAAGGATTGTTGCTAAGGCGAATGTGACTATTGCCTTTTTACACATTTGCACATTGTCAGTATTAGGGATGATAAAAATATGATGAAAATTACAAACAGTAAAAAAATATCTGTTCTACTAAAAATTGTTCGTAACATTTGAATAGACTTTGAATTATCGTACCTGTGAATATGATCAATGATTAGGGAAAGTTGGAGATATATTTCAAATTAGAAAATAAAAAAAAATGTTGCAAAAGATTATTAAAATGATTATCAAAGCTTCAAAAGTATCAATAGAAATATGAACAAAAGTTTGAATAGTATGAAAAAGTTTACTAAAAAATTTAAAATTGTATTTTTGAAGAAAATGACTGATTGAGAGAAAAGCATTTAAGAAATGATTTCTTCGTCGAATAATTTTTGTTGTTTGAGGCGAGATTCAAGTGTGGTCGGATTATTTATTGGTTTTTTGACAAGTGGGTTGAGTTTTGTGAAAAATTTGGCGGCTAATTTTATGGTGTTCGGGAGGTCTTCTTTGCTTTATTTTTATTTTTCGGGTGATCTGAATTATTTTTTGAAATATTTGTACTTTAGGCCAAATGAATATGGTCCTTTTTTACTTCAGGCTAATTTGCCATTTTTAGTTAGAGGGTTTTTGAGGTCTGAGTTGAGAAAATATTGTTGATCTTTGCGTTATTAGATAGGGGAGGGTTGTAATATTATGGTGGTATTTTTTTTAGTTGTCAAGTTTTAGCGAGTTGCTTGTTTTTGACCTAGAGGTTGTAAAGTTATAGTTATAGATATGCCTGGAATTTAATATCTTTCGGCTAATAGGTTGGTGTTAGAGATATAGAAGGTGACGGATTTAAGTGAATCCTATTGGCTGAATCTGAACTAGAATTGTTGCGTACTTGTCAGCATGTTATCTTGAAAAATGAAAGTTCAAAATAATCCAGAGGTGGAAAAATTATTAATTTTTAAAATCAAAGTTGTTTTTGAAATTCAACTTTCTTTAATATTTTAGATTGTGGAATGAATATTTTGTAGTTTTTACGTGGTTGATTTCTAAGTCGTGATGGTTCTCTGTGTTCTGATTTTTCTACTTGATCTTGTGGTAAATTTTTTTCTATCATTTTTCTGTTTTTTCTTTCTTTTTGAGATATTTTTTGGTCTGGTATTTTTTGATTGTTTTTTGCTTTAACTTGTGTTTGATTTTGGTTTTCTTAATGAACGTTGTGTTGTTCATCATTTTCTTTTTCTTTATGTGGGTGATTTTGAATAACTTTTAAACCTGTGAAAGAATATAATTGAGTTAATTCGCGTTGTGCGTATTCTTTTAGGTAGTAGGGCAAAACATTGTTACGATGGTGAACAATTTCTTTTTTAGTTAAATCTGTAAGTTTATACGTCATGTCAGTGGGTTTGGCAATTATTTGGTATGGTCTTTTTCGAAGGGGATGTAAATTTTTAGAAATTCCTTTTTGCGTAATAAAGTTAGGTATTAAGACAAATTTTCCAATTTTTAAATCGTGGCTGGTGTAAAGCGTGAATTGATTTGATCGTTAATGTTTTGCCTTTGTAACAATTTCTTTGTTATTTTTTGGTAAATTTTATTGTGTTTTTTATCTCTATTTAAAATCCATTCGGTAGGTGTGCCGCTCGCTAATTTAAGATTTTGTGGGTGATGAAAATGATCTTCATCATGTGTGTGTAAAGGTAGGTTATAACAAATTGAGTCTTTATTTGGTTGGCAATAACCTTGTGCATTTTTTTGGGAGTTTGCTGTAAACATAATTGGTTTACGTGGCTTTTGATTAAAAACCATTTCGTATGGTGACATTCCTAAATGTGTCGTGATTTGTGAATTTTACGCTAAGGGAAATAATTTTACATCTGCTGACCCTTCTGTGTATTTTGTATCATTTCCATTTATGATACATCGGAGATATTCTTGTAGTGAACGGTTCATACCCTCGACTAAACCGTTTGTCCAAGGTGCATGAGATGTACGTGGTTTATGTTTGATGTTATATAAGTGGCATAGTGTGATGATTTCATTATTTATGAATTCACTACCGTTGTCTATAACTAAGATTTCGGGTAGTCCGAATTTAGCTATCCAATGTTCATAAAGCGTCGTGTAAGCATAATAAGCATTACAATGTGGTACTGGGTTGAGTGCTACATAAAGTGTGAATGCGTCAACAATGACCATAATGTAGGAGTTTCCTTCAGAAGACGGTGAAATTGGTCCTTGTGTATCGAATGAAATGCGATGGTTAAAATATAAGCTTTGTCCTTTAAAATTTTGTTTTTGTGCTATTTGTTTTTGATTTGGATAAGTTTTGTTTAATTGACATATTATACAATCATTGCATAATACTTTTATCCAAAGTGGTGCATTTGGGAAATAGAAAGGTTGTTTAAAGTTCGAGTATGTTTTTTCTGATCCGGAGTGTCGTTTAGTATTTTGTGTATGTGAGATGTTAAAAGCTATTAATATCATACTTAAGGGAAGACAGGGAACTTTGGAAGCATTTAAATGATATTCTAAAAAATCTGTATTTTCATTAATTGTTCTGTTTTTAAATTTTTGGAAATAGCGGAGGAGTGTTTTATTTCCTAAAATTGTGGTATCTGCTTTTACGGGCTTAGTTTTGTATTTCTGTCATGATTTTAGTTGTCTAATTACTGGGTCGAGATTTTGTTTTAAACGTTTAAGTGTAATTTTATCTGTTGGGGGGAGAAAAAAGTTGTCAATTTCTAATTTTGATAGGGGAATTGTGTCAAGTGGGTCATGGAGGTCAAAAAATTGATTTATTGTGTATTTTGAATCGTTTGTTTCCGGTCCTGATAAATTTAATTTATCGGTTAAATTTTCTTTTTCGATTAATGGGAAAAAGTCTTTTTTATGCGAGTGTTGTTTTATTCTTTTTTGTTGACTTTTTTTTAATCCATTGTGAGTATGAAATTGGTTTAAAAGTTGATGTGCTTAGTAAATCAACTTCGTAGTGATTATTCTGGCAATCTAAGTAGAGTGGAAAATGTTTTAGATTATTTATCTGTGATTGATCAATATCAGTTTTTACTGCATATTTGCATTCTAGTCGGGGTGATGTTTCATCTTTTGCGAGATTAAATTTAAATTTTGTGGTATTTCAACTGTAGTTTTTCGTGTAAGTAATTCAGGTGACGTATTTCGACTTAATGTATCTGGTAACGCAAGGTTATTTCCTGCTGTCCAAACTATATGTAGTTTTGGAAATTTAATTAGAATTAGTTGAAATCTTTAAACTCTATGATTTGGATTTGACTTTTGTGTAAAGAGAAATATAATTGGTTTGTGATCTGTGAATAGAACTGTTGGGTGTTTTGATCCAATAATCAGAAATTCGTATTCTGTAAGTGTATAAATTATAGCTGTACATTCTCTCATTAGAATTGAGAGTCGTAGCTTTGCTTGAGTGAATAATCGTGAATTTGCTGATATAAGGTTCATTTTATTTGTTCCACTGTGTGATTGTAACAATGCTGCGCCGATGCCAAAATTTGAAGCATCGCACATTGCATAGAATGGTTGATTTGGATCTGGGATTGTATTTGAAATTTGCTCAGTTAAAAGTTTTTTAATTTCTTCAAATCGTGTTTGATGTTCAGTGGTCCATTCAAAATTATTTTGTTGTCTAAGGATATTATAGAAGTGTCTTAAGTATAAATGCATTTTGTAAACATATTTACTTAAGAAATTTAACATTCCAAGCAATTCTTGGATTTTATTTTTATTTATAGGTGGCTGAAGTTTTTTAATGGCATCAATGCATGATTTTAATGGAGTGATAGTTTCTCGTTCTATATTATGTCCTAAAAATTTAACGCGTGTAAGAAAGAAGTGTGATTTCTCGGGAGCTGCCTTCAGATTTTCGTTCTGAAATATTTTATGATACTGTTCTAAAAGTGTAAACATTTCTTCTTTAGTTTGTGATTGCATAAAAATATCATCTAAGTATGTGGTTGCATTTTTCTTGAGTATCAGTGGTCTAAAAATTTTACTCATAAAAGCTGAAAAAGCTGCCGGTCCTATGGATATTCCATAGAATAAGCGATTGAATTCATATTGTTGATTTCCAATAACAAATTGTGTTAAACGTCGTGATTGTTCATCTAGTGGCATTTGATTATAAGCACTATTCATATCCGCTGAGGTGAAATATTGATCATCTTTTTTTTTTGTTAAGATAACTTGTATGGGTTCAATAGGCCAATTGCATTTTGATTCGTCAATTAGTGAATTGAGGTATCTAGCGTCTAAAACTATTTTTAGTGGTTCACCTTTTGCTAGAATGATAACAGGGTTGATAAAAGTGTTACCTTTTGGTTGTTCTTCCTTATTTACTGGTGAGATAATTTCGTATTGTTCTAAAATGTCAAGTAATCTGTTTACCTTTTCATGTAAGTGAATTGGTATTTTACTGGCTCTTTGTTTTTTAAAAACTGCGTCGGGTTTTAACGGGAGGTGTAGTGATGAACTCATTTTTCCTACGTCAAATTTTGATGTTGCGTAGACTGTTGAATATTTTAACAGTTGTTTTGCTAATTTATCAAATTCAAATTGTGTAATTTGTGAATGTTCCAAATTAAACATTGTTAAAAATTTTTGTTGTTCTTTTGTTATATTGAATTTTGGTTTAAAATATGGCGTTTTTGTGAAGTAATATGTGTTTCTTTTTTCCTTACTTATGATATTATTTATGGATATTTCTTCGTCAAGAATTGTTGATTGGCAAAATACTAATAATTGGAGTATATTATTAACGCGGTAGGCTACTTCATTTAAAGGTGAAATTGTAGCGTTTGTTTCACAATATCCTAAACGTCCTAAGGGTAAGGTTACTTGATATGGTGTATTGTTATACACGTGTAAAGAAATGATGTCGGAAATCGTGTTTTTTGAATATTTTATGGATGAGATCGTAATTTTGAAAAATTTGTGAATAGCTTTAAATTCGAAGTCTGACATAAAAAATTGTTGTTTATTTTGACTTTTATTATACTGGTGAACTTGTGTTATGGAAAAATTATATATATATATATTGCCTGATAGTGGTTTCAGGTGTTTCCGTTGTTGATTGTAAATGGGGCAAAGTTTTGAGAAGAATGGTGGTTGTTTGTTTAATCTTTGGATGAATGTTAGGGCTGTATTTTTTAATTTTGTGTATTTATCTTTGATATGTATCTTACGATTTTGTTTTGCTCCATTGTTCTTGTGGGAAGAAGGAATATTTGTATTTTTCCATAATTTACTAATGTTGATCCTTGTGCTCTTGCTAATTTACTAGAGGTTTCAAGAGGTGTTAATTTTGGATGCAATGTTTTGATTTCGTTCCATGTGGGAATTTTAATTATATTTGATTCTGCTCCTGAGTCAATTAAAAAATCAATTTCAAGATCTGGTGTTTGAAATTCTTTGTTTCTTGGAATTTCTAAGAGAAATGGAATTGTTCAAATTTTTTCTCTTGGTTGTTCTTTTTGTATATTTTGATAAATATGTTTTGTGTTTGAGCATTGTGTTTCGTCTTTTTTATCGGGTTTAATTACCGTGTTAATTCCGTTTACTTCTTGTGTAGTTTGTGTATTATCAATGAGTCCAATATAGTAATTGTTAAGGAGTTCCAATTGATTGTCATATATGTGTGAAGTAAAAAGTTTTTCATATATGATAGGTTCATAGTTTTTTTCGATTGTTATCATATTTACAGAGATAGTATTATCTGTATCACTTCCTGTATCTGATGATTCACAATTTACTTGTTTACTTGATTTAGTTGTAGTTCGTTACTTCCTGTGTCATCAATACCTGGGGGGTCTAAAGTTGTTTCTTCATTTGTCTGCACTTGAATAATGTGTCTTTGATGTTTTGGTGTGCTACTTCTGTATCGATGTTTAGAATCAGGATAGCGGTTATTATTCCTATGTGGTGATTGGGAATAATTTCTGTATCGATTATTGTGATTTGATTTTCGAATTTGTGAAGTATTTAGTAATCTGTTTTGATAATTATCGTTTGATCTGTGATTTTTTGATATGTTATATGAATTATTCCTCGATCTATTGTTTGGATAATTCTGATTTCGATTGTTTGAATAACTTTTTATCTCTATTATGTGAATAGTTTCTATTTCTGTTGTATGATGAATTTCGTGATTGATTATTGGAATAGTGTCTTTTCCTTGGGTTTGAATGGGAATTAGATCTAAACAAATTCTGTTGTATTGGAATTCGACCGTGAATAGTTATTTTGGTTATTTTGGCTATTCGATCGGTTATATCTATTTTGTGAGAAATTTCGTGTATTTCCTCGTCCGGGTGATCTACCTCTATAATTTGAGTTATATGGTGGTTGATTCCTTGTGTAATAAGAGTTGCTTGGAAGTGGTTTTCCTGAACTGTTATTACGATATATGTTTTTGTTTGGTAGATTTTGGTCTTTTTTCATGTATTGATAGAATGATTTGTTTGGTTCTTTGTGCTTTTGAGGTTTATTTTGATTGTCTTAGTGTTTTTGTCTACATTCGGAAATACTGTGTCCGTATAGTCGGCAATAATTACACCATTTTTTGAAGGATGGTTTGCCTTTAAACTTTGCATGTTTCTCGTAGATATTTAGTATTTCAGTGATTTTTTCAATCAGTTCTGTGTCTGATTCTTGTATGTTATTTATATGTATAGTATTTGTTTCAATCCGATTAACATTTTGTAGTTTTAGATTTTCTGTTTTTTCGAGTTTCATTATGATTTCTGCTTGTTCTAGTTTATCTACTAATTTTCTAAAATTTAAATCTGGTTCTCAAATTGAGGAAGGTTGAGATGCTCTCTTTTTTATAGCTATTTTCCTTAATTGAGGTGTTAAGGTCATCATTAAAATTTCTGTCATTTTGGTGTTTTTGTAGTCATGTGTATTAAGTGAATATGCTTTTGGAACCAGTGTTTCGATTCGTACTGCTAATTGTTTAATTGTTTCATTTGGTAATCTGCGGATTTCGTTGCATAAAACTCTTTGAAGTTGTTTGTTTCTTTCAGTATCAAACATTTTTTGAAAATTCTTGTGTGAATCTTTTCCAGTCGGATTTTATTTCAATGGTTAATACTGAAAACCGTTTTTGAGCTGCGCCATCTAGGGTTGTTTGTATTAATGATGTGCGTCTATGTATCCAATTTTGATGTAGTGGCGTATTAATTGGTTCGGGTCCTATATTTAAAATTAAATTTGCTGTTACTGCGTTTAGATAATCTTCTACAGAATATTCAGGGTCTGTTCCTGTGAATACCATTAATGGTTTATTTGATGTTATTGATGATCCACCCATGAGGTATGGATTCATAGTCATCTGTAATGATTCTGCGGCATTTGGCATTTGTGAAAAATTTGAAAGTTGATTTTTTGTGATTTCATGTTGCTGAAGGTAATATGGAAGCGGTATTTCATTTTGCTTTTGGGTTGGTTGATAAGAATGCATTAGCATTGGGTTTTGTGGTTGTATTGGTTGAAAAGATTGTGTGTTAAATGGGTTTTGTATATGCATTTGTGGATTTTGTATATCTGATGGATTTTGTGGGTAAATTTTTATATTTTGAGATGGTTGAGATTGTCGCGGTCTCTGTGTGCGATATTCTTTATTATATGGTGCAAAAATATCTGGTTGATGATAATCATTGTCATCAGATGATAAATAGTTTATATTATATGGTGTATGTTGTTTATTTTTATTCTGTTCAAAAAATGGGTAATTTTCACTATAATCCTGTGTAGGTTGTGGATTATCTGGAAAATTTACTGAATTGGTCGATGTTTTTGGGAGATTCCAATAATGGGAACATACATGATTTAAATTTTTTGTGTTTTTTCGGGGAGGTGGGTTTGTTCTTGATTGGTGAGCATAATTATAATTGCGTTCTGCAAAAGTGTTTCTTTTGAACGGTTTTCGTGTTTTTGACGGTATTGTCATTGGTCTATACGTTTGATAGTCCATATAAGAATAGTTTGGAGCAACCGAAGTTTTAAAGGTTGATTGTAAGGTTACATGTGTTAGTGATGTTTTTGTATTTCTTGGTGTTGTTATATTGGGGTGTATTGGTGAAATACTCTGTTGTGTAGTTGTTGCTGTTGTTTGGACGATTTCTTCATTTATGAAATGTGGTGGTGTTTGAATATCTTGTTGTGTAAAATTTCTGGTTCCATTGAGGTTTTCATTATGTATGACTGTTGAATTTAAGCTGTTATTTCGTGTATCAGGTAAAAATGTATTATAATTCAATGGTGTTGCATCAATGGTTAATGGTACTACTTTTACATAACCTCTGTGAAAAGATATTGTACTTATTGCTTGAATCGAGATAGCTTGTGGGATATTTAGAAATGCTGGATGAAACCAGTCAGGGTCCCAAACGTAATCTGATTGTTCTGAAAGAACAGTGTCATCATTGGTATTTTGAGGTCTGAAATTTTTTCTTGCTTGTGAAATTAAATCTAAATTGTGGTTGAAACAATCTATTATAAACCATGCTAAAATCTTTTGTAAATCATTTTTAGTGTTTTGTGAAACATCTTCTTTAGTGAAATTTTTGTGAATTATATGTAAAAATGTTGAAAAAACTGTGATTTGATTTCGTACTTTTGTATGTTTGGATGTTTCAGTTGGTGATAAACTTTGAACTTCTGTTTTTTCTAATATAGATATATAACTATATATTATTGCAAAAACTTCGTTAATGAATATGGAGTTTGCTCTTTGTGACTTATGATATTGTATGCTTTTGATATATTCTATGAATACTTTTGAAAATTCTAGTTCAATATCGTCTGTTTGAATTACATATTTACGATGGGCTGTATTTGGTGTGCTGAATTCTATGGTGTAGATTCCATATTGTTGTGTTAGATTACATATGTCTTTCAAATAATGTTCAATAATTTGTTTTTTGATTTTTACATCTGGGAATTCTGCTTTGAATGGGCTGATTCCTGGTTCAAACAATTTTACGAGTAGGTTCTTACAAAATCGTGTTTGTCCTCTATCATCGAGTGAATCTATAAGAAAAGGAAAAACTGCTTCTTCATCTGGACTTTCGTCACTTTGAGTGTGGCTCATTTTTTTGTTTGTTGACTGTTAATATATAACTATCAATGTGTCTAATTGGTTGATTCCAATTATACAAGTGTAATGGTTTGTGTTTATTATGCTTTTTTATTCTTCTTTTTCCTCTTTTTGATGAATTTGAAGTTGTTTCTGAGTCGGAAAAATGTAATTGATCATGAATGGGACAATTACTACCTATTGATTCTTTTAATTTGTATAGTTCGTCTAAAATGTTGGCTTCTGATTCAGAAAACATGTTTCTATTTTTTGAAAATCTTTTTCGTGTGATTTGTCTTTGTTTGTTAATACTTTTTCTTTTTAATGTTTGTCGTTTTGTTCGAATGTATTCAACTGTTTGTGTATGTGGAGTGATTACAAGGTCGTATTTTTGGTTATCTATTTCACATTTGTGTAAAACGATTGTTTGTTTATTTCCTAAATTTTTGAATGACATAAGGCTTAGGATGAGGGATGCAAGAAGTTGTTAGTTATTTATATTTTCCTAGACTGTTAGTCCTTACGATTTTTTGATTAGCTTAACCTGGGTCTTTTTGTTCAGTGTTGGTGAGAAATATATATAGATTCCGAAGAATGATTTTCTACTTTCTCGTGGCTAGTCTAAGTTAAGGTGTTAACTTACTTAATATTACTTAGGGGTAATGATTGTGTTCAAGGGTTGGAGAATAGTAAATCGATCCACAAGGTTCAGGTATAATTAGAACGCAAGCAGTTCGTTAGATACTATTTTAAACTTACTAAGTCTAAGATCTATCCTGGGTCTGGTAAGAGGAGGTTTCAAGCGAAGGATGAATAACCGAAGTTCTTCACTGTTTATCTTAATTTGAATGGTTAGTTTTTTCTTTAATTAGTCCTGGGTCTTTTGACAAGGTTGGATAGTGAATCAACGTTTGAGGTCGTTAGACACTTGCTAAGTGGGTGGGGGAGAACAAAATTGTTCTTTTTGTTCCAAGGATAGGCCTTGATGATCAGATTTTAAGTTTAGTGAAATAGAAAATTTATAAAGATCCAAGGATAAGCCTTGATGATCTGATTTTTACGTTAAGTTAAGTTAAGTTTAAAATGGTTTAAATTTATTTAATTAAAAGATTTAGTTTTTTAATGATGTTAGTGAGCTTATGATTGCTGTTATGTTTAGGTGATGAAGCTGGAACAACAAGATGGTTTATTATTACTAACTATTTATTGTCATGCTACTAACTTTTATTTTTATTTTCAATAAATATTTTTCAAATATGTTTTATATAATACTGCAGAAATTAGGAAAACGATCTGAGATCTTTTTATCAATCGTTATTGTACATTAATAATTTTGTTTAGCGCCTAAAATGGTCAAGAAGATTTACTTCAAAATTTTATGTTTGCAAATGAAAATCTAATTTCATTGCTATTAAGATTCTAAATATAAAAGTTTGTGTTGGCTTTTGCCGTACAACCATATAACTAAATGGTAAGTTTCTACGTAGTCGTATATCGTCTCTTGTCCGAGGTCTTCTTCCAATACCGGGTAGTTCTAGTATTGTTCGGAATATCGGCTCTGATCTATTGAGTCGTAGAGACATTTCAATTAAGTTATTATCGTGTAAATTTTTGAAAATGTTTTGTCTAAATTCTAATCTATTTTTGGTTAATTCTAAGCTATTAAGGTCTTGTTCGAGACTTATGGTCGCACCAGATTAGTTATGAGCGATGTGGTTAACTCATAGAGTAATTACGGATAGGGTACACCATCTGTTCGTCACGCTATCTTATTTTCGGCCGGATAGATTCGTGCAACTTCTTAGTCTAATACCGATCCTAATCTTACTCTTATATCTACTAATCTCAGGGTGTTTAACTAGTCTCTGCTAGGCTCAATAGATCTAGAGTATACTGGCTTATTGCAACTGCTGAAGTTTTCTTGGAGAGGCAACTAAGTTCTAAGTTAAATTCAAATCTCTCTGATGCTGAAATTACAAGTAATTTCAGCACTTACAAATAAGTGGGTTGTTAGTTAGATGGATTATGATTGGTTAATATTAAATATTTTACAGTGGTAAAATATCCAATTTATCCAATTATAAAATTTAGTTTAGATCAGGTTCCAGCTCTGTTAACAAGATTGACGCTCCTGTTAAGCGAGCATTTTTTTTATTCAGTTGATAAAATAACACTAAATGAAAAAAAACTTCGATAAGGTCTTATATTTACAAAAACCGACAACCTCAGTTTGGGTCGATTGCAGTATTTTCGAAAAACGGGACCAGGAGATAAATTCTGTGAAAAAAATTAAGTGCGGAGTAAACGGTCTCAAAATACAATTTGGTGTGTCTGGACACGTGATTGCAGTTAAGAACTCCATTTCATTAAGGCTTGAAGGCTAGCAGCCAAAGGATTAAAAAAACAAACTTACATGCAAAAATTGTGACTGCATGGCTTGATCTAAGCATCCCTAGATTACAAGAGTAATTGCTCTTTGATTTAAAAATTTTTACGAGGACATCAGAGCCCGAGTCGAGATCTTTCACCTAATTTGAAGCTAGATTTGAGCGGTTTGAGCGGTTTTTTAGACAATTGCGGACAAATCTTTCTCCATAATGAGTGAGCGGTTTGAGCGGTTTGTCTAGAAAAAAACCGCCTTAAAACCGAGCAAGATTGGACGATTTTGAGCGGTTTTTCTTTGAAAACCGCCCAATAACCGCTCAAATCTTTCTGGAAAATCGCTCAAACGGTTCAAATCATGAGAGGTTTTTGAGCGAGATCTGGACCCGGGATCCAATATGGTTGATTATGTTTCTTCCATAATCTTTGCTCTTCATATCTTACATATATACATATATGCATACATACATAAAAACATACATTTATACATACATACCTAAATACATACATCCATACCTACATAAATACACAAACATACATACTTTCTAGTGCTTATTTCGCTCGAGCATTTGAAAAAGTTCGAGCACATTATTTGTGGTGTAGACATTCGAAAAAAAAATTTGCTTGATTCGAGTACGGTTGAGCAAATTTTTTTGATGTCGAAAGTGCAGAAAAGTATCTTGCTGGGTTCGAGTACGTTCGAGCTTATTTTTAAATTGTAGAAAGTACTTCAAATTTCCAGGCCCTTTGATGGTTTCTCTCGCTTTTTTTAATTAAACCGCTCAAAAATTTTCAAATTTTGCGTAAAAAACCATCCAAACACCGCTGCAAGAAATGCACTTAGAGCAGAGCGGGTATCTGATTTCTGCGACTGATGTTTTTCCGGAATGAGGAGGACTTTTTAAGTTGTTATCTATGTCGTCCTGCTCTGTTTCTACCTCAAAAATAGCCTCCTGTAAAGCATTAGTTTCGGTCAATTTTGAAGCCACATATCCTGAGCCGGTATTAGTTTGTCGGAATTGGCGTTTTCGCAGCCAAATCAATCAACTCATTGTTTACATTTTTTTTGAAGTTTTCTCTATGCTTTATATAATTTCAGAAACCAGCCCATTCAAAATTTTGCCTTTGGTCTCCTTCAAATTTTTCACGGCCGTCAGTTCTACTGTAATCGCGATCGTTCACGCCAGCGAAGGTTACCGTTAAGAGGTTCATTCTGTCTTTTTTTTTGTATTCCAATCTATGTCTGCTGCTATAGGTAAGATAACATCAGACCGGAAGAGTGACAAGTATTCTGATATTGCCACTATCAAGTTCTTTGCTTTCCACATTTCTCGTCAGCAGTGAAGATCGACTCATGCGCTCTGTTGATACGCTCTTCCTCGTAATCTCAGAAATAATATTTTGTGAAATAATTGTGTTTAGAACGCGTCTGGGTGGTCGCATTTTGTCCCCATTTTGTCCCCTTTTTCATAAGGGTGCTGAAATTGGGCTAATTTACTTTCAAAGTTTCAAGTCTAAATAGAGCAGAACAAACAGTAACTCTAAAGATAGGTAGAACGAAGGTCGCACAGAGTTCTTGGGTGCTGAAGGAGTCGGTTCAAGTCCCTCGAGGAATAACTGTTTTTTTTTTTGCTCCAAACATGCCGAATGAGCCCGAACTTCGGCCCGTTATTTGGATTGGAAGGAGATGAATGAATCCATTTTTTTAAAAAAAATTGTTGTGCCCCTGATACGGCGCCAATGGTTCTATTTCTTCTGGGCCGTTCGTACTTAAAATTGAGCTCATTCAGTCTTTTTTTATTGTAAATTTTAAGCAAAAGATTCAACCCGGGCGCAAATGATTAACGGTTAAAACTCGCAACTATGTTGTAGAAAAACCCAATTAGGATGTCAAGCCACGCATATAACAAATCATGTTTATACGTTGCACTTTTTGCTGCAGTTATTGCAGTGGCGCCAAGGTCGCCCACCAGTCGTGCTAAGTTATAACATGTTGCTAAAAACTTACGTTCATCTGTCTGTTTATCATCTTATGAATGAGACCAACTCTTCTTTTTACGTTAGCTTAACAAACTCTAAATCGTTCTCTACCCACTACACTTTTGAAACATAAAGATACATTTAATTTGGGCTAGGTCTGTTCTGCTACTATACTCCTAAATACATACTACGGTTCTATTTTTACATACAATTATTCTATTTTACCGAGTTTTATCAGTTTTATCGAGTTCGGTAAACGTTCCTGTCTCGGATGACAGGACGGAGCTCTCTGGCTTACCCTCGTTTTGGACGAAACCATCTTTATCCACACATTACAGATTGGACAGCTCGTTCGGACAGTTCAGCCTAGCGTTAGGAATAAAGGACATTTTCAATGTGTCTGATATCCCTGTCGAACCCGGTGCAGTACATGATGATCCACCTCCAAGGCCAGAAACTAGGCCAGACCCAGAAAGACAACCAGAAGCAGATAATCGCCTCCGCAGAGATGCTGCTGCGAGAAGACGTGTATACGAAGCAAACGTTGAGAGGCGGAAGAAGGGTCGGCGAATCGGAATGAACTGGTTTTTTCATGAAGCAGAGGCAAGATCAAGATCAAGACTATTTTTTGCCCTGGGGAACGAAGGTAGAAAGAAACTAGTACAAGCTTTCCCGCACGCTGATCTAAACCTTTTTTCGTTTGGAATTTTTTTTCAAAACTGTGTTTACGCCTTCAGGGTGGAAGTAAATGTCACCATGGAACGTATCAAACTATACAGTTCCTGTTACATGGAGGCTAACGAGTAATTTCTGTCAATTCACTCCAGGTTGTCGGCTCAAGCGGCGTGCTGTAATTGGACTGAACAGGCGGAACGCAGTGTGGTAAGAGATCTAGTTATCGGTCGTATTCGTGACTCGGATGTACAAATTACGTTAATTCGGAAAAATCCAGATTCCGGTGGAACCTTAAAATTAGCGTTGGAACTGGAAAAAGATGCATCTGCGTCATTGGAATTCCAGGAAATTCTACCTCATAATAAGAACGCTTCTTCTTTCAGTTTGCCAAAAACAAAACAGGAGCCAACTTTTTCCATACAATTACGTCGGGGTGGTGGTCAATCTTCTTCCCACAGACAGAACGCACCGGACCGAAAAAATCAAAACCCATCCAGGTCGTGTTACTTTTGTGGTAATACGTATTTACTGGATCATCGGAAAAACTGCCCGACATGAGATGTGGATAGTCGGTCATGTAGGAGGAAAGGACATTTTGCTAAAGTATGCAATTCTAAACGTCGAGTCAGTCGTGTGGAAGAAGAGGACGCACAAACAAGTCTGGAAACTGAAGTAAATCACAATGTGTTGGATCATGTTGATGATAGCGAACCCGAATACGGAATTCTCAGTATTCAACCTTGAACGAAACGGTCTGCAGTCCAAATTTGCAGTTAAGAGTTACTGAAATCTAACCGCGGAACACCCCGTAACTTGAGTATGATGTTACTCTTGGATGCAAAATTATTCTATGCTGCGGTAGACACGGGAAGCCCGGTGTCCTTCTTAAAGAAAAGGACAGCGGTTGTACTACTTCGGCAAAATCCTAAGTCACATTTCACCAGTGTTCAAATTTTGCCTAACGAGGTTTTGTATGTAAATTACAACAAAAATTAAATCAAAATTTTCGGCAGCTTGACAATACCTATCTCCTCTGGTAGGTGGAAAAATGTTAACGCCACTTTCCTCGTTTCTGAGAATAAAATAAGATGCTTGTTGGTCTGGATTTGCAAATTTCTGTCGGTATAGATACGATCAACAGTAATCCGCCCCAAGTGAAGACAGTGCTGAATGTGGTGGAAAATTCAACCTCCGAGCTGACTAAATCACACTTCGTCAAGACGTTCCCCCTGTTGTTTTCTCGATTGGGCAGGTCTAAATCTCACCAAGTACACACTACATTCATGGACCCGTTGATTCCTAGGCAAATAAAAGGTGAAAAGGTGCCAATTCACATTCAGGATTGCTAGTGAAGGACAGTCACTTTACAAAGCTAGATAAATGTACTACAGATCATTTCATCAACCCCATTGTGATTGCCGCAAAGAAAGATGACTCCATTAAGCTCGAAATTGCTCGTCAAACCCCTCAATGCTCAAATCTTGAAAAATAAATACCAGATGCCAAATATTGCGGAACTAATCAATTCGGCCGCCCAGATCATTACCAATGATGACCCTGTTCAGTGTGGTTCACTTCACTCGAGTTAAATTATGCGTTCAGTCGGATTAAATTTTCTAAATTGACGAGTAGTCATTGTAATTTCAATGTCATTTGCGGAGAGTCAACAGGAATATACAGATTCAACACTGGGTTATACGTTTAACGGACATGCCGTCCGAGTTTCAAAAAGGAATCGATTGTATGCTGCAAAGAATTCCGTGGACTATATGCGATTTGGATGATATACTAGTGGTTTCGAAATGAACGTTGTCACAACATAATGAAATTGTATATAAAATTCTCTCTAGGCTGGATGAGGAAGGTTTTGCATTGAAGTTGTCTAGGTGCCAATTCGCGGTGGATAAGCTCGATTGGTTGGGATGCGATATCTATTCAACAAGCTATTCTCCTAAATTTTCCAAAATCGAAACAGTTCGGAGTCTGGAGGTAACTAGAACCCTAAGCAACTGCGGTCATTCATGGACACCCTCAACCACTTCCAGAAATTTGTCTCTAAATTACATAATCTTACGTGCAAAATTCGAGAATCACTTAAGCTTTGCAAAAAAAAACAAATGATCCCAGGAGGTTGCATTTTGGAAAATTCTTGATCTCATTGCAGAAGTTACTGATTTCTTCCACTACGACCGGCAAAGAAGACGCGTGTGAAGTGTGATGCTAGCCACAGCGGTTTGGGAGCAAGTCTGGAGCAAGAGACAGATGCAGGTTTGTGGGTATCTATTTCGTTCGCCTCGCGCTTCCTTAGTCCAGCTGAACTTGATTATAGTACCAATGAACTGGAATTATTAGCGGTGGTCTGGGCGTGCAAACATTTCCGTGTTCATTTATTAGGTAATCAATTCGAGATACTTAACGACCATAAAGCCATAATTTCGGCTCTAAACGATTATAGAGGAAATAAACCTTACCAGTCACGTTTAACACGCTGCGCGGACAGGGCTTAACCGTTTGACTACGATATCAGCCAGGTGCCTGATGCTACTCTTGGTGTGGCTGATTATCTTTCCCGAAACCCTACATTTGATGCCCCTCCTAGTTCAATTTACGATGAGGTATTTGTCACTAAAACCATTGAAAATTTCCCTCTAGCGTGTAATTTGATAAGGGCGGGTGCAGTTAAGCCACTGGAACCCATAAATTGCAATTTCGTTTCGAATATATCAATGGAGGACTCTAACTCCGCTAATTGGTCTGTTGGCAATGTTAGTTCCGGCAAAATACCACGTGAGGGCGGATCTTCAAATCCACCAAGATTCGACCGATCAGACTCAACCACTTGTGTTGAGCAAAAGCCGGTAAAGGGTGATGAAATTCTAATGCCTTCGTACAAAGCTGTTTGCGGTTGTTC
Source organism: Symsagittifera roscoffensis (assembly GCF_963678635.1). Lineage (NCBI taxonomy): Eukaryota > Metazoa > Xenacoelomorpha > Acoela > Convolutidae > Symsagittifera > Symsagittifera roscoffensis. The sequence goes on from NC_087064.1 coordinate 70,805,564, forward strand.
ACCGCGAGAGGGCGTCATTCGCGTAACGAGTAATCTCGGCCAATCACAATTTAGTTTTAGATTGGTTCGCGTAATTTGCCACCTTTTTAATGGTATTTGTTGACGGAAAATTCTGATCAATCTCGTTCAAGTTCGCAAGCAAGAAATTCGCCGCACGAGGGATGCATAAAATTGACGGATACTCTAAGCCAATCAGAAAAGAGATGCATAAAAAGTATCAAATCGCTAGAGGGCGACCGATCGTACGATTCCGCGTTCAACCAATCAGAATCAAGATTTTAATTCCGCATCATTAAGGCCAAAACAAGTCATTCTCAAATCAATTTTTTTCTATTGTTCACTTAAATTCAGTCGCCAATCACACTCCAACATGAGTTCTCCTATCAACGCTTCTGTCTTGCTCGACAATACAGCAGTAGAGAGAATCTACTAAACTTCGTCGAAAACTTTGATGCGAGCCAAGTAAAGACACACCCAGCACCCCGGCTCCTACCATCGTCGAGATGGCTCAGTTCAATCCGCCGCGTTTCCGCCCGCTGCTCAGATTCAACCGCATTCAGTCTCTCAGAAGTCAGGCTAGGAGGAATCTTCAAGGCCCTCCTAAGACACCATTACAGTCAATCGCGAGTTTCATCGAGAAGTGTCGGCAAAGACGCATTTCGAGCCGGGCTCGACAGCTGCATGCTTCAGAGGGAGTTTGCGCCATCAAAACAGAGCCGTTCGTCTCACAGGATAAGAAGGAGATTGTGGGCCTTCTCAGCCTGTTCGATGTCGGGTTACTGGCGGAGTTAACCGACGAAGACGATTTTCTCGGGCCGATGAAGAAGGCAATCTTAGACAATGATGTTCATTCCTTCTCAAAACAGGGTCTGTACGTCGCTCAGTTTTGGCCAGTAGCGTCGGTGGGGGATAATTGTATCCTCATTGACAACAAGTTGGCAATACCCTTCAAGCTTCGATCGGCGATTTTGACACGACTTCAACAATCTCACCCTGGCCAACAAGCCATGATAGAGGCGTCCGAGTACATTTGGCCCTACATGAATCGACAGATCGTTGAAAAATGTCAGATGTGTATGGAATGTACGAAGTTCGGTATGAACTTGAAATCGTCTCACACATTTAATTCTTTGCTACCACTCCCTCCCCTTTTAGCTCCTAATGAGAAATTACAGTTAGATTTTGCTGGCCCGTTGCAGGATGAAAAAGGAAAAAGGGTCTTCATCTTCGTGACAGTAGACTGTTTCTCAAAATTCCCGTCCGTCCTACTTACAAAAAATACCGGTTCCAAAAAAGTAGTCAAGTTTCTGGAAGCATATATACGTATCAACGGCATACCAAAATTTATACGCACAGACCACGGCTCCGGTTTTAAAAATGCTCTGCTTAAGCTTTTTTGCAAAAAAAATTGGGAATCGATCAACTATTCTGTCCAGTCGGTGACCACCGTGGCTGGCTGTGGGCTAGTGGAAAGGACTATTCAGACGATAAAACGTGAATTGGGAACAGAGGCATTTAGCCCTCAGTATAAAGGTCTCAATCAAGTCCTCAAAACGATCTAAGATGACCTTAGAAAATACAAGCACGCAATACTTAAGAAATCTCTTTTTAAAGTTCATTTCGGTCGAAAACCGAATACGGAATTTTCTTTGGCCAGGGATAAGATTCTTGCTGGAAGAAGATCGAAACAGGAGCAAAGATTACAACTGGAAGATCGAAACAGCCAAGATTACAGCAAAGAGTCTGAAACTGGAAGATCGAAACAGCCAAGATTACAGCCTGGACAGAGTGAAAGTGGTGCAACGTGGTTATCTCAGTCCAGACGTGGCCTTGCGCTTCAAGAAAATTGTCCCGGGTCAGAAGATAGCTGATACCCAACAATATAAAGCACTTGAAGATCACGCGCTCAATTCTAGCCGGTGGAGCCAGCTTAAACGTAATATTAACGTGGAGACGGGGCAAAACTTGATGCGAGAGCTCGGATCACGCAATAATGAGATTGCTAATGCTTTGAAAACAGGCTTCAGCAAAAGTACCCTGAGGTTTTACGACCGCGTTGCGGATGCACCCAGCAGAGAACCATCCGTTTCACCGAGTCATTCGCGTCAAAGATCTTCCGGTACGAGTAATTTAGAGTCTTTGTTGATACATAGTCCTGGCATCGTAAATTTTTTTTTCGAAAATGTCTAGACAGAAACTCCGGAAAACATTTTTATAGACTGTCAAAATTCAAGATCGTTCGGGTCACGAACAACGCGTATTTTACGGACACGGGAAAAATTTTCCGGAAGCATCACATAGCTTTAAAACGCAATTTTAAAAAGCTTGAGATTTTAGCGAAAAGATCAGCAGCAGCTCCCATTCGGGGAATCAGGATCGGACAAACGTTGCCTCCACGAAACATAGCGCTACTATGTCAGATCGTTATACCTATGCAAAGATGTCCTATTTCGATAGTGCCAGCTCCTCTGGTGCGGTCGGCAGATCCGCCAGTAGTCCTGTTGTCGGACTCTGATACCCAGGAAGCTTTGTCACGTACTCAATCGCCCAGGCGGTCTCCTCGATCAATGTCTACGTCTCAGCAGGTCCCGAGGGTCTCCTTAGCGCTTCTTCAGGCGCCAAGGGCACAACACGTTCCTCAAACGCCTTCAGTTCAACCCCCATTGTACCCGACCTTGCCTTCGGAATTGCCCATGGGAAGCCTCGACGCGTCGAACAGCTCTGTGGCCACTCTGCCTAATACCGACTCGGTTGTTGCACGAACTCCAACTCTACGATCTCAGTACGCCGTTCCGCTGGTGCAAGATACCACAGCAGAAACTTCAACTCTCGGCCCACTGACGTCAGAGGTCGCTAAACCGGGTCTCACTACTGTAACGAGTTCTACTAATGTCGAACCACCACATTCAGCGGAGCAGGATGACGTGGAATCGCAAACCTCTTCTTCAAGTGCCAAGGCGTCCGGTCGAAACAGGAAAGCTCCAGCTCGCTACAGTAGTCCTATTCGCCTCCCCGTCAAAGAAGTTGAAGAATCTGCGGCCTCTTCTGCGATGTGAAGCCAAGTCGGAGATAGTTCCCCGGTCACACCGAAGCGTCGCTTTATTCGGAGAAACTCCGAAGACTTGGCTCAATCAAGTTTGTCGACAAGTAAACAATCTCCAAAAGGGATTGTTTTCAAGGATTAATGAATCTCAGTACAAAACTTTCCTCAAACTTACTACAAACTTTCTTTAAAACTTTGTCTTAGTGCTGTTGCTCGAAACTATTATGCTGTTTCTCTAGTTTTGTTTTCTCACCCAGGTGGTGGTGTTATTATCTTTAAAAAAATCTAGCTCGTAAGAATTTTTTTCTTGTTGCCCCTGGGTATGTCATGCCACGCATATAACATATCATGTTTATACGTTACACTCTTTGCTGCAGTTATTGCAGTGGCGCCAAGGCGCACAACAGTCGTGCTAAGTCATCACATGGTGCTAAAAACTTAGATTCATCTGTCTGTTTATCATCGTATGAATCAGACCAACTCTCCTTGTTACGTTAGCTTCACAAACTCGATATCTTTCTCTACCGCTACACTTTTTAAACATAAAGATAAATCTAAATTGAGCTAAGTAGGTTCTGCTATTATACTCCTATATAGATACTACGGTTGTAGTTATTTAATTCAACTCTTCTTTTCTACCGAGTTTTATCAGTCTCTGAGTTCAGTAAATGTCATAGGGAAATTAGGGAAGTAAATAACATTTTGGAGTTCCTCAGGATATAATCATTCCCCTTATGGGTTCTTAGTAAGACATGCGGTTCCACTTGGACCCCGAGAGATTTATTTTTCAGGGTACTTTTGTTGTTTACAGAGGCACTAAGCCAGCCGAGGCACCGCACACTTATCAGGACATTGTCATTTTATCAGCTTATCCCAGAAACAAGACTTCCCATCTAAAAAAAATCAGACCCAAGTGATCACAAAAATGAAAACTAACTAGCAGCAACGGAAGATTCAACAAACTTTGCAACAATTGCGTAACATCGCAAAATGTTAGCCAAATGTCCCAGAAAAATTGACACCCAATTTTCTATGTTTGTCAATCGTGTGAAAAAGAAAAATAAAAATAAGTAAAACTCATTGGCATACAATAACTAATTGTTCCGGTTTTCATGAATGTGAGGAATACATATGTTTGGGGTGTTTTTTTTTTTAATTCAGACCATGATTTCGAAAAAAAAATTGCGGGTTGAGGGCGGATTGATCACTTGTTCTCCGTGGACCCCGTCGAAAGTTTAATTTGATATTTACGCTTGGCGAATTATCCCACATTTCAAGTTTGAATTGAGTCAAGCTAATTGGTCTTATTAATTCCATTAAAAAAGAAAAACAATTCGAGACCAGTTAAAGGGCAATCGGAACATTCAGCAATCTGCACTGATACGACCAGTCTTGGTCCAAGTATAGATCATTCTGCATCGTTATGCAAAACGCATGATATACATCATCTCAAAAACACATGTATCCAAAACTGATACCTTTGCTCTGCGCAATTGAGATTTAGAAAAGGCTTGCTTGTAGAAAAAAATCACAATTATGTCTATTTTTTCATTGATTTTATTTTAACCAGGAGTACTTTCAACCGATTAAATTTGGAATTCAATGAAGTCCTGCTCGCACAATTCTAATTCAATTGGTTCAAAGATTCCCTGTGCTATCAAAAGTCTTTTGTTCTTTTGTTTTACAATTATCTTTTCACAATAAAATCTTGAAATGAAAGTGTATAAAAGTTTTCTTTGAAGATGAGTTTTTGAGATCTGAGAACTTTTTTTTGGGATCTACTTAATCACCCTACTTTTTGGTTTTACTGCCTCATTTGGAATGTTTTTGGTGTGATTTTCTTCCAGAAAGACTTACTCCTAAGTTGCATGCATCGGCATAGTGTCTCCAAGGCTTTTGGTTTTGATTTTCTAAAACTTATTGCGTTTCTGTGATTCAGTCAAAATCAGTCAAAATCAGCAGCCAAAATCAGTCAGGCTGTGGCAGACTTGACGCTGGAAGTCAAGTGCGAACTCGTCCTATTAAAGCCATGGCAGGGGATCGATTACACGATTACACGACGATTGACGGCGACGAATAAGTAAACGCCTTACCACTATACTAAGTGCCTATCAGATTATCGCTATAGTTTGCAAGCTTGGTCTAATGTTCTCGGTAATCGTGAGCATCTATGTTTTCAAGATCTGAAATGACCAAGAAAAAAATTCAGATCTGAAATTAGATCTGAGAAAACTTTTATTTCATGACATTATGTGCATATCGAGCAAACAACTGAATTTGGATTGTTTCGCCGTTCTTGCAGAAATAATTTACAGTTTGATTATTTTACCGGTAAAAAATCTCTAAATAATTAGAAAAACATTTTTTTTGAGGATCAGGTTATTTACAACTGTTTTGAAAACTTTTTCGATTCATTTCATGCCCTACTGAATCATTTTTCGATGTTTGTCTCATGTAAGGTAAACATACTTCAGCAGTCTCTGTTAAGACATTTGCTAAAAACTTGCTAGGTAGATAGCAGAAGCTATAAAGTAAGGAGCCCTAACCTTAATTTGACCAATTGACCAAACTTTTTCAAATAGGCTTCAAAGTGTAGTCAGATTTTTCAGGGCTTCCTCTTCAAAAACAATAAACGAGCAATCTTGCTTGTTTATAAATATCAATCAACGTCTTAATTAATCAGTGGAACCAAGGGTCTGAACTTAACATATGTAACCAAAGATGATGATAATTTTGCCTCGGAAAATCTCTTTAATTGGATTTTACTATTTTCGGTGCGAGTACGATAATGCATGTAATATACTAAACTATAAAAGATTCATCAAAGCTTTTTTGCCACTCATAAAAAGACCATGACAGCAATATGGTACAAGGTTAATTTTGCTGCTTCAAGGACTAGAGCGTATAATTATTTAACTCTGATCTTCTGAAGCTTTTTGATCAAGTAGAAAAGATTTGTTATTTTTTCTCACAGAATTACCAAAAAGAAAATATGAAACTTTATATCGGTCATATAATTGTTCTCTTTAATCTCGCAGTAAGTGCATCTGTAAAATGCATGACAAAATTTATAAAAAGTAATTTGTTTTGATTTGACGGGCTACGATTTAAAACAAGGAGATCGAGAACCATGAAAAAACTATTTTTCGTATGCAAAACTTCATCTTTTGTTTTTTGTTTTACATTTATTTCGATTTATCTCAAATTACACTTTCAATTTGCAATTTCAACCGAAAATTCTGATGATTTACTCGAACTTCGAAAGAGACCATTCAAACATAATAAAATTGAAACTATTGGAGATTTCGTAAGGTTAGAGTTTTTGTAAAGCGTAGACAGTTTTTCAATTCTCGCTAACTAACAAATTTTTAACCCATTTGCCTTTTCATTTCTAAGTTTTTCATTTTATTTAATTAAAATAAAATAAGATGGATTATAATGAATGGGGTTAGTTGAACATGGATAAAAAGGATAGCCGGTTATTGTGCAAGTAGCATAGAACCATCGTTTTCAAAAAAATGCAAAAAAAAAAACTTTTTCAAATGAGTGTAGTTTTTTCGTCGTGTTCTATTAACAGGATCTGATGTGGAACCAGATCTAAACTATTATTTATCATTGGTTATTATGATGATATTTTATCTCTATAAAATATTAAATACTAACCAATCATGCTCCATCAAACTAACAACCCATTTATTTGTAAGTGTTGAAGCTACTAGTAGTTTAAACACCAGAACTATTTGAATTAAACTTAGAATACAGTTTTTCTCATTGGAACTACAGTTTACGCTGGAACTAACTCGCGTAAGCCGGTGTACACAAGATCTATTGGGATTAGGTATAAGAGTAAGATTAAGATTGGTATTAGACTAAGAAGTTGCACGAATCTATCCGGCCGAAAATAAGATAGCGTGACGAGCAGACGGTGTACCTTATCTGAAATTACTCTATGAGTATAGTAATCCGTACTTAAATCATCTGGTGCGACCAAAAAAACTCGAACAGACCTGAACTAACCTAGACTTAGACAAAAATTAGATTAGAATTAGTCAAAAACAACAATTCAAAAATGTTATATGACAAAAACTTAGTAGATATGTCTCTACGACTCAATAGATCAGATCCAATATTCTGAACAATACGAGAACTACCCGGAATAGGAAGAAGACCTCGAACAAAAGACGACATACGAAAAGAAAGAAATCTAGCAATCGATTTCATGATCGTACGACAAAAACCAGATCAAACTTTTATATTTAGGATACTACCAGCAGTAAATTTAAATTTTCATTTTCTGACATTATGTTTTGAAGAATTATCTTCAAAAAATTTTCATGGCGCTAAACCCAATAATAATACAATAACGACTGATAAAAACAACACTTGTCGTTTTCCTCAAATCACCTGTAATTTAAATAACATCTTGAAAATTTTTTCTTGAATACAAAAATAACAAAAACAGTTAGTATAAATCATATATCGTTAGTATATATAATTCTTCTCTTCATCCCAGCTTCATTACCTAAAACATAACAGCAAATCTCAAAAATTAACAATTATCAAAACTGAAACTTAACCCTAACCTTTTATAAATGAACTATCAAGGCTTATCCTTGTTTTCACTTAAACTAATTTCATTTTAAATAACAGATCCCTAAGGCTTCCCTTGGATCTTCATTTTAGAATAAACTATATCTTCATTTCTAATTTTCTAAATATCTAAATTTCTGATCATCAAGGCCTATCCTTGGATCAAAGAGAACAATTTTGTTCTCCATCTCCACATTTAATTAGTGTCTAAAGACCTCAAACGTCGATTCACTACCCAACCCTTATCAAAGACCCAGAATTAACAGACATTTTTCAAAAAACTAACCATTTTATTTCAGCTAAACAGTGAAGAAATTCAGTTACTCATCCTTCACTTAATCCCCCTCCTCTTAGATGACCCAGGCTAAAACACTTAGGCTTAGTAAGTCATAAAATAAAATCTAACGAACTACTTGCGTTCTAATGATACCTGAAACTTGTGGATCGATTTACTATTCTCCAAACCTTGATCACGAATCACAACCCCTAAGTAAGATTAGGTAAGTCTATCTTAACTTAGAATTAGTCACGAGAAAGTAAATACCGTTCTAACGAATTGATATACGCTTTTCTCTCCAACCCAACATATAAGAACCAAGTTAAGCTAACAACAAAAAATTCGTAAGAACTAACAGTTTAAGACATTAGAATAACTAATCCAAATTTTGCATCCATCATCCTAATCTTTATGTCAAGAGACAATTTAGGAAACAAACAAAGAATCATAAGACCCAATTGTTTAATTAACGACGAAAGATACAACTTTGTAATCACACCACACAGACAATCAGAAGGATACATAAGAACAAAAAGACAAACACTAAGAAAAAAAATTATTAACAAACAAAAACAAATTATTAGAAAAAAAATTTCAAAAGGAAGAAACGCAATCTCAGAATCAGAAACAACCGCAATACAAGAACTTGAAATTTTAAAAGATTCAACAAAGATAAACCATCAAATTGACGATCAAATATATTTCACTGACTCAGAAACCACGTCACCAGCATCAATGAAACGGAAACCAAGAATTAAAAAAAATGCTTCAAAAACAAACCAATACGTTTGTACAATTGGAATCAACCAATAAGACACATTGAAAATTATACGCTATCAGTCATACAACACAAAAATGATTCGAAATGAAGATAACCCAGAAGATTCAGTAGTTCCATTTTTAATACATCCATTAACTGAAGCTCGAGTACAGGTACAATTTTGCCAAAATTTAATCGAGTTTTCATTCGAAAAAGGAGAAAGTCCGTGCACAAGAGAATTCCCCGATGTAAAAATCAAAAGACAACTTCCTGACCACTATCTTAAAGGTATATGTAGTCTCACATCACAATATGGAATCAACACAATAGAAATCAAGTCACCAATCGCATTTTATGACGGATATTTCATTCAAACTGATGACGTAGATATTGAATTTCCAAAAGTTTTTACACAATTTAACAAAAGCATACAACACCAAACTCACTAAGAGCAAACTCATTATTCAAGAATGATGTATTCTCATTTATCTCTAGTTATATATCTATATTAGTATTGAAAGAACCTCAAAGCGATTCACCAAATCAAACTTCTTGACATACAATTGTACGACAAAAAAAACACACATTTTCAAAATTTTTGAATGCAATCCGAGAAGATCTAACAAGTGATGACATAACACAACATGTTGAAGACAGTTTACAAAAATTTTTAGCAGGGTTCATAATTGATTTTATAAGTCATAATATTGATCTTATTGCACAAGCAAGAAAAAATTTTAGACCACAGAATACAGATGACGAAACTGTACTAACAAAACAATCAGATTATGTTTGGGACCCTGAATGGTCTCAAGAATCATTTATTAATATACCAACAGATATATCAAGTCAAACTAATAGCACAATCTCTATTCACAAAGATTATGTTAGAGTATACCCACTTACAATTGACGCAACACGTTCAAACTACAATTCATTCTTCCCTGAAAGATCAGGAAATAATAGTTTAAACTCAACATTTATAAATAACGACAACTTAAATGGAACAAGAAATCTTTCACAACAAGATATACAAATTCCATCACATTTTGTAAGCGAAGAAATAGTTGAGCAATAACAACAACAGAAGCACAACGAAGCATTTCACCTATTCAACCCAATTTTACAACTCCAAAACTAAAAAACCCAACGCTACAGCAAACAGTTTTACAATCCACAGTAAAACCTTTCGTTGCACAAAAACATTCACAAATGGATTATCCAACGTTTCAACCAGTAACAAAACCATCATACAAACAACAAACCTCACATAGAAATAATTTTGCAGAACATAATTACAACTATGTATATGGACCGAAACCAACAAAACCTTTTAAAATGAATACTCAAAATAACTTGTATTCACAAAGTCAAAATATACCAAAAACGACTTCAATTTCAGTAAATTTTCATGATCCATCACAATTCTCACAAAAACAAAGTGAAAATTACCCATTTTTTTTTACAAAAAAAATAATACAAATAAATACCATACCAGAAATCAACCTCATTATTATACAGCAAATTATTTTCCATCAGATGATGAAGAATACTATAATCAAAATCATCAACGTTTTTATTCAAGCCAAAGACCTCGTTCTTACAGTATTGACCCGCCAGATATTTTCAAACCATACGCACGAAATGAACAAATACAATAAATGAAGTACAAGCAACGAGAGAAACTCAACGAGACCCCCTTGGTATTGATAATAACGAAAGCACAGAATTGCAATTAAATCACATCCATTGCGAATCCACAGACAGCTAAAGTGACACAAAAAATTCAATTTCAATTAACATGATACACTTTGAAAATGACTACGAACCTATTATTTACGAACAACCAATATATTCCAATATTTATGAAAACCATGATCAATTTCTTTTAAACTATTAAACAAGAGCTATAACCAGTAACAAAATAAAAAAAAAAAAGAAAAAATAGTTTAAGAAATAACTGAAGAAAAACCCACTGAATGCTCAAGCGCAAATAACATTTATCAAAATGTACCAAAAGAACCGCAGTTACCAAAAGAAAAAATCTGGACAATCCTACTTTTTTTAGAAAGTCCAAAATGCAAACAATTTCAAACACCAGAACTTGAAATAGATTTTTCAATAGATTTTGGAGTGCAATCAAATATCATCAACAATTTCACTTGGAATGAAATAAAAATTCGACATCCAAAATTAATACCCTCCAAAACATTAAGCAGACTAGCAACCGTACAAGGATCAACCTTAACGAACTATGGAAAAATCCCTTTTTTCCTTGTTCCCACTCGAACAATGGAACAAAACAAACTCATGAGCAAACCATTTAAACAAACCTTCCACTTTACAGATATAAAACATAATATCGTTGGAATACCATTTATTACTATAAACCAATTATAAACATCGTAAATAGCAGAACTCATATGAAAGGTAAAAACACAAGAATGAAAAACACAGCTTAAACATTTTTTCAGAGATTAAACAAACAACCACCATTTTTCTCCAAACTTTACCCTATATACAATCAGGAACGGAAACACCTGAAACCACTATCAGGTAATGTTTGTATTTTCTCGATCAAACAAGTTCACCATTATGATAAAGAACAGAATCAACAACATCTCTTTATGTCTGACTTTGAATTCAGACCAATTCATAAATTTTTCCGAGTAATAATTTAATCTATCAAATACATGAAAGCCTCAAACTCAGATAAAAAATCTCCAAATAAAATAAACCTACCTCTAGGATTATTAGGTTAATGTGAAACTAACGCAACAATTTCTACCACAAAAGAAAAAACGTATAGAGTAAATAATATTTTACAATTATTAGATATATGTCAATTAACAATTCTTGACGAAAAAGTATCAATTAATAATATATTAAGCAATGAAAAACGAAAGACAGATTATTTCACAAAAACACCCTATTTTAAACCAACATTTCAAATATCAAAATACACAGAAGAACAACAAAAATCCTTAACAATGTTTAATTTTCAACACTTGCAGATAACACAAAAAGAATTTGAACAATTAGCTGACCTATTAAGAAAATACCCAAAAATTTACGCAACATCTAAATTCAATGTTGGAAAATTAAGTTCACCATTAAATTTACCTCTAAAACCTGATGCAGTTTTCAAAAAAAAACGATAAAGTAAAGTCCCAAATCACTTAAAAGACAAAGTCAACCGATTACTTGAATTACTAGATCATTATAAAATCATTTCTCCAGTAAATAAAGAAGAACAGCCAAAAGATAACGCGTTCATAAACCCCGTTATCGTTTTAGCAAAAGGAGAATCATAAAAAATAGTTCTAGATGCAAGATACCTCAATTCACTCGTTGATGAATCTAAATGTAATTGACCTATCGAACCAATTCTAGAAATTTTCACAAAAATAAACGGTAGTTATTTCACAACAGCAGATATGAATAGTGCATATAATCAAAAGCCGTTAGATGACCAATCCAGAGGATTAACAAAACTCGTTGTTGGAAATCAACAAAACTAATTCAACAGATTATTCTATGGAACTTTCATAGGACTAGGAGCATTTTCAGCATTGATGAGTAAATTTATCAGACCACTAATACTCAATAAAAACGCAATCACGTATTTAGACGATGTTTTCATGCAATCACAAAAAAAGAAGAAATGTTCATTGCTAGAAACATATCATCAAAAATTATTACAAGAAAACATGAAAGCAGCCCCGGATATATCATATTTTTTTCTATTACGTGACATATTATAGAAAGACACATTTATATTTCCATTAAAGTCTGGCATAGATGCAATCCAAAAACTCCAACCACCTTCGAACAAAAACAAAATACAAGATTTCTTGGATTTTTACCTACTTCTTAAGTAAATACGTATGTAAAATGCAGTTATACTTAAAACCATTCTTCAACATCCTTAGACAGCAGAATAATTTTGAATGGACAACAGAACATCGGAAACGATTTGACGAAATAAAAACTCTTCTCATGAACAATTATCAAGCAGTATTCCAGATCCCGACCAACCATTTTATGCCATGTGCGACGCCTCAAACTTTGGATTCGGCGCAGCATTAATACAATCTCACAATGGAACAAATAAAAGGAAGCTCATTTCCGCAAACTCTAGACTATTCACACAAGCTGAACTTAGACTCTCTACTCTTTTGAGAAAATGCACAGCCACAATATTTACACTTACAGTATATGAAATTTTAATACTTGGATCTAAGCATCCAACAGTTTTTTTTACAGATAATTTTTCTTTTTACACAAAAATCAAACCCAAATCATAGAGTTTATAGATTTAACTAAATTTGTTAAAAATTTTCAAACTTACATATAGTTTGCACAGCAGGAAAAAACCTCGCACTACCCGATACTCTCAGTAGAATTACACCACCAGAATTGTTAAACAAGAAAAGCAACAGTTGAAATAAAACAAAATATTAAATTTTTCGTTGCACAAGATGAAACCTCACCAAGATTAGAGTGCAAATATGCAGTAAAAACTGACAAGATCAATCACAAAAGAATAATCTATAACATTTTTTTGCTATATCTAGATTGTCAAAAAAATCACTACGAAGTAGACCTACTAGGGGAATCTACATTCAAAACGATACCATACTCTTCATGGATTAAAAACAACACACAGCAAAAACCAAACAAACAAAAGTTATATAAAAAAGATCTATTGCCTTTGATAGAAAAAGAAAATCTCACTGATAATATAAATTTATCAAGCCCACCAAATAATGACTCAAAATATACAATAAACTATGTTTCTAACCTTCATGACCCACTAGATACAATACCTCTATCAATAAAGGAAATTGAAAACAATTTTCTCGCAATAACAGAAAAAATAACATTCGAGTTGTTACAAAAACATCAGAACCTTGACCCAGTCATTAGACAATTAAAATCTTGGCACAAATAAAAAACCAAGCCATTTAAAGCCGATACCACCATTCTAGGAAACAAAACCCTTTTTAGATATTTCAGAAAATTTAACAACACTCTATCAACGAAAACACAGATATTCTAGAATACCAAACATCCGATGTCAAAGTATCCTGCCTACCTTTAAGAATGATGCTTATTGCTTTTCATACCTCTCACTCTTTACACACTAGAGGACACTCAAGAAAAGCAGAGAAAACATACTCAAATTTTATGAAAAAAATTTATTTCCCAAATGCACCAGTTTTGATAAAAGTATTATGTAATGATTGCATAACGTGTCAATTAAACAAACCATATCCAAACCAAAAACAAATGGCAGAAAAACAAGATTTTAAAGGACAAAGTCTATTTTTCAATCACAGAATTTCATTCGATACAAAAGGAACAATATCACCATCCTCAGAAGGAAACTCATATATAATGGTCATAGTCGATGCATTCACACACTACGTAGCACCTAACCCAGTACCCTACTATACTGCTTATTATACATGTACAAAATTTTATGAACACTGGATAGCAAAATTCGGTTCACCCGTAATTCTTGTTACAGACATTGGCACTGAATTTACAAACAATGAAATCATTACACTATGCCACTTATATAATATTAAGCACAAACCACGTACATCTCATGCATCTTGGACTAATGGATTAGTCGAAGGCATGAACCGTTCATTACAAGAATATCTTAGATGTATCAGTAACGGAAATGACACACGATATATGAATGCTCAACATATGTAAAACTTTTACCACTATCTTATAACACACAAATCACAACTTTAAGACAATCACCATATGAAATGGTTTTTAACCAAAAACCACGTAAACCGATAATTATCACTGCAAATTATTCAAAAAATACAGAAGGCTATTGTCAACCCACTGAAGAATGAATATGTTATAATCTACCATTAAATACCCGCGATGAAGATCACTTTCATCAGCCACAAATACTAAAATTAGCTTCCGGTACATACACCGAATGGATTCTAAACAGAGACAAAAACACAACGAAAATTACCAGAAAGTAACAAAAAAAAAATGTTACAAAGTCAAAATATTAATTCCCAAATAAATTCTCGATTTACCCCAGCTACAAATTTAAAAATGGGAACAAACGTTTTAATTCCAAGTTTTACAACACAAAAAGGAACTTCTAAAAATTACAACCACTCCGAAAATGACCATATAAAATAATTGATAAACCCACTGATGTGACATACAAACGTATAGACCTAAGCAAAAAAGAAATCGTTCAACACCGAAACAATCTTTTACCTTATTATCCAAAAGTTTACGCTCTTCGAGAACTGACTCATTTATACTTCCTACAGGACTTAAAGTTATTCAAAATAACTCCAATCACGAACAAAATCAAAGCACTGATATAAATTCTATCAAAAAACCATTAGATAAACAAGAAAGAAAACTTCCCAAACAAAGATTAAAAAATGTAGACAACAAAGAAAAAACTCAAACCGGAAGAAACAATCAAAAATTAGAAGAAAAAATTCTACAACAAGATCAAAAACAAAAATCTCCACATAGACAATCATCGCGACTTCGAAAACAGCCATGCAAAGATTACAAAATTTTCATCCCACAATCTAAAATATTAAAGAAAGTAGAATGTCAGAAACCACATTAACATTAAATAACGTTTTCACCTCTTGCAAATCTTTTCGTAACCCAAACATTTTCTCAAAATTCATGCTGAGAAGCACTCGAACAAACTAGTTCAAGTTCAGCCAATCAGAACCTTTTCAGAATCATCACCTCATTTTTGACACAACTTCTTTAGCCGACAAACAATCACCTCCAAGCCAATCTCTAACTGTAACTAAAGGACCTCCAGGTCAAAAATAAGCAAACCGATAACCATTGACACCTGAAATAAACAAAGTCTCAATATTACAACCCTCTTCTATCAAGCAGTACAAAGATCAACAATAATGTCCCAACTAAGTATCAAATACCCCTCAGGCAAAAATACTAATTTAGCCTAAAGAACTAAATGTACATGCTCATTGTTGCCTAAAAAACGAGTATCTCTTAAATACCCACAATCATCCACTAAATAACAAAAAAAAAACAGAAAGACCTCTGAGAGCCCTCCAAATATTCTTTTATCAAAAATTGCCGAAATCCAACCTAATTGCAAAAAACCAATAAATAAACTGACCACACTCGAATTTAGCCTTAAAAAACAATACTTAGCTTGACGAAACGAATCAGTCAAACAGTCAACAATTTTCAAAACTTTCTTTCAAAACTTTTTCAATCCTTCCAAATTTTTTCAAACTTTGTATAATCTTCATATCCGATATTTTGAGATATTCATCCTCTCCCTGATAATTTTTTGCAACTTTTTTATCATCATTTTCCCAGCCTAAACCTACGTTAGTTTTTCTAAAATCATTGACTACCTCCTCAGGTACGATATTTCGAATAACTATCTAAATATTTCAACATCTATTCAGTAGAACAGATCAACAACAGATCAGTAGAACTAATCAACAACCCCCACATCAGTCCCCACCAACAACGTCCCAAGAACCTCCAACAACACCAACAAATAGTCAAACAAATAACCCCCAATCATCAACACGCATCTCTTTCGAAGACAATCCATACACATTTGAAGAAAGACACGCACGATTGTCCGAACCACTAGAACCAGTAATTCGCCAAGCATCTTTAAGCGAATCACAATACGAACCAGTATATAATATTTACCCCCCTCTCCAACAAGATCTTAATACAGCAAAACACCAAAATCAAAACCAAAATACGCTCGAAATAAACAGACAAGTTATTCATCCAAGACGAATTAGAAATATGCAATCCCCAGAGTTAAATTCAACATACCTCATTCACCAATAGCAACCCCTATAGACCTCTCCAGTAGCACATTTCGAAGTACTCCCCTGACCCCAACACAACAAAACACATCGAATATCCCCTCAGATTATTTAGGTTCAACCCCTACATCTGAACAAATCCGAGAAAATCCTTTCAATCCCCCAGCCACTACAGAACATCTCCCATTTAGATGACACAAGCTTTTACTCAAGGCGAACCAAATTTAGTAAACGACCCAATAGACACAACTTTGTCACTACCAGAAACACATTCACTCCCTTCAACCCCTTCCATAACTCAAATCCAACAAACACCATTTCCTACAAATTTTCATACAAATCTTGGCGCCAGATATAGAGAAAATTTATCAAATACCATACACCTACGATTAGATTGGAATATATTCATAGCAACCCCTCCTTTATTAGGACAATATCACGAAAACAACAGATTACACAACTGGACACTTAACACATTACAATAACGACAAGATATCCACAAAGATATACAAGAACATAACATACAAATACTTACACAATATAATCTCACACTAAAATTTGAAATCCCAATGAGACTAAACAATTAAATTCATCATTCCTTAACCCTAGCCGCTCCCCCCGCCCGAATCCAACAGCTTAATCTTTACCTCCCCTCATTTATAACCACAGAAATCATCTACAAATACGATAGATACACAAAAAAGACAATTGGATATATCACGTTTTATAATCCATACTCAGGACTATCAGACACATGTATCTTCTAAATTTACTACTTTTCCAGACCCTTTTATTTTTCAATTTCTCAAAAACCTGATCATAACAATCATTCCCCCCGAACAGGACCCCAGGATTTACTAGTCACACATTACGACTATGAAAAAATGAACAAAAAACATTACATAAATAAATAATATACCAATATCCGAACCAAAATCAATCGAAACAACAAACATAATAGCTACACTTTACTCAAAAGCACGAGCTACGATACGAATAGGATACAAATTTACAGCAACATTTTCCGAAAAGAAAGTACATTGTTCCCATGTTTCAAACAGAAACAAAAACAGACTAGATCATGAACATTTTTTTTTCAAAGTACAATCAAAAGACTATTAGATCTCAGCCCTGACGATTGTAAAAATGAACACAAACGATTAAAAAGAACATCAAACAAAGGCACAAACAAGAAATTAGAAAACTTTCGAGTTTTTCTAGACTCTGCACATCAAGCCGAATTTGAAAGATACGAAGGTCATATAAAACTAGATGACAAACTTCCATTCCACAGAGCACATGGAAGGTTAATTTATGTACTCCATGATAAAAATTGGATACCACACATTGGAGTAAGCAACCCCTCCAATTGTAAAGCTGACACTAAAAGTAAAGGATACCAAGAAATAATGTTTTTTGATTGGAAAATACAATTCAGAAAAGTACAACTAACCTGAGATTTGAAAGATGACACTATAGTTTCTCAAAAAATTAGGCTCCCTTGCAAAAACGACCAAGGATACTGCAATCCTACTACACGAACACAAGCAACAACTGTTTAGTTCCCCGAGGACACCTGTACCACATTTCAAGTAGCAAAAATACACGCTAGAATGATAAAATTTCATCAAAAAAATAATTCATTGAATCAATCCCTTCTGAAGATGTGAACTCTGATCAACTCAGACATAGTAATTATAGATTTAGAAACATTCACAATATACAAAACATACTGAAATTTTTCCAAATATACCCAGAAACGGAACTTGCATGTAAATACGTCAAACCACTTTACAAAACACAACAACCAGAAATTCTTGTCGAATACAAAAAAGTTTTGACATGAATACAGGAAAATTCATTATACATCCAATGGCATCATCACACTCAACTAGTGACGAAAATTCATATATTTTTTTTGTGGTATTACACTTGTACCAAAAAAGTATCACCTTTATATGTTTTTGAAGACAAAAGATGCTATAAAAAAATCCCAATATTCTACGAAAACAAAGTTCATTTTGTTGATACACTCTACCGAAGAACTTATTTCTGGGATGCAGCAGTCCCATGTAGATCAGAAAAAAACCACAACGTAGTAAAAATGAACCCTGACAAAGATAAAAACTACCTTCTCAAACCATACCCTACACTTATGCAACCACTAAAAAAGTTTTCACCAGAAAGCATTAGAGCTATTGCCCGCAATCCAAATATCGATTTACAATCGATCGGCATATACTCGAAACCTGACATTCAACATCACATAGGTACACAAGAATTTCAAGAATTACTCACAAAAATTGACACTATACAGCGACAATCTATAGACTAAAACCTACGCAAACTTGCAGAAACAGCAGGCTTTTCCGACATATACGCACAACACTATAGCGAATATTTTAAAGATATAAAAGATTACATTTACTTAAATGGCGAAAAATACAGGGCACAAAATATATCACCGATAAATATATTTATTTTCGTAAATTTAAAAAACGAACTTCTTGTCTTTCTAGGATGGCCATACTACATCTTAGAAATATTGACTAATTTATACGCAAAGCTTACCTTTATTGAATTTCTTTTCTCTCTTAAAAGGAATCTACAAAACATGTGCAATATACACACAAGTAAATAAACAAGCAAACGTAGCACGCATACTTTTTGCAGGGTTTTTCGGAAAATTTTCTACATCAATAAATAAAACACTTTTAGACGCTCAAATATTAGAATACAATACCTAGCTATTAACAACACCGAACACATCTGACAATTCACGAAACAAAACAAATACAACGCCTACAGCACCACAACGACAACACCTAAATCATAATCATCCCTTTCATTAGTACTACCACGAAAATTCAGAAATATAGCCCTAACAGACCTCATAACTTCGAGATCTAATTATCCACAAAGCCCAATTCAACACATAATAACCCAAAACCTAAACTATAACCATCCCTTCCATTAGTACCACAAAAATTCAGAAATATAGCCCTAACAAACCTCATAACTTCGAGATCTAATTATCCACAAAGCCCAATTCAACACATAATAACCCAACAACCCAATTTAGAAAACACATACGAACAAATTATAGAACAATCTCATACTACTAATTTTCGTTCTCAGAACAACCATCTTTTTAGCCCACGATGAGCAGCCAAATTGGAGCACTTCATCGCTCAATTTCTTACCCAGACAACCTCCAGAGCAATCTCCCCAACATCCCACATTTTGCTTTCCCTCCACCTCAATCACCTTATGATAACACTTCATCCATCATGGAATGAGACACCAATTCCAACACAACTGTATATAACACTATCTCCCAACTTAATAACTCCAATATCGAAACCCCCGACGAATTTGAAAACTCCGAGCCCAGCTTATATACATTTTCCCAACCTCTCTTTCAAACTATTCATTCCCAAGTTTAAATTGAACTGCCCTCCCCTCCCTCTTCCATTTCAAATGTAACACCCATATATTCCCTTTTAACCAGTGAACCATCCGATAACAATAGCTCTGTTAATACGCAAATATCACCCGAGCTTGATAGTTTCATAACACTTCAACAACAACTACAGCACCCTCAAACACTAACCATTCACCAACTCTCACAATCTATAATATCATCCAACCCATGAGCCCTAACTCCCTCGTCACACTATACCCCTTCGCAAAACCCAACTTCCTCATCAACCCCATCCTCCAGTACAAACCGAGCTTACCGAACCGTTAAAAGAAAGTTCCCAAATACTCCATTTCCCTCTAACCCAGGTACATCCACAACGTTTGTCAATCATCCACTTCACACTAATACCAAATAATTTCACGAAATATGTTTACCCTTTTTCCCTCAGTACACATTTTTTCATTCAGACCCCATTGACAAAAACCCTAACTATGTAAATGAGCACGTATTATGCCCTACTATTTCATGGATATCATTCTATCACTTTACTAATCCACTCTCACTACCAGTATATATCACCCCTCATGACAACGAACTATGCAGCACCCCCCTCCATTTTCTAACAACAGCACTAACCCCAAAACAATTCACACAGATAGGATACAAGCAATCACTATGCAAATTCACCGCACCCAAATCTAATGAAAATTCTATCGATTACTACGATGATAACATCATACGACCTAACGAAGACATATTTCTCAACGACGACCAATTTGCTAATCCACAACTAACAGAGAAATTTTTCATCAAAACACCACATATTTTCACACTCAACACCTTAGACAAAAAACACGACAACGTCTTTTCAGCAGCACTCCGTGATACTCATGCAAATGATTCATACTTTAACAAATTTAACCACTTTTCACTAGCCATTCATTTCCTCACACCCAAAGAACGTGATTTGCACTGTTCACATGACGTCATGCTACAAACTAAACAAACACACACGTACACTAACTACCAGTTCATCCAACCTCATTACACATCTAACACATCAGCACGACAACTTCACCATAGATATCAATACATCAACTCTAAAAACATCTCACCATTTTTTCTTAATTTCACCTATTGTATTAAAGATACTAACCTACAAGGCATCCTCCGTAACTACGATCCCATCACTCAATTTTATATATTCTCTCCCCTAACCAAATTCTTCAACGTAGACGAATCCCCTACGCGAATCCCTCCAGCCCATTGAAGTCCCAATCCTAGAAATTATACATAACACTCGATATAATCATAAACTTTTTGACCTTATTCAAAACACACCATTTGATTTCTCACCTACCACTGAAGAGCACAACATCATTAAAGCACTGAAGTTGCTTTGCCACTTCTTCAAACCAAACACATCATTCGTTTGCTATCTAAATTACTAACCTCATCAGACATCATCCACGACGTTATTCCCCACGGATTCTTCACCGACGATTAGGTAATATGAACTAAATAAATTAATAACAAATACAAACAAAAATTAACCATTCTTAATATATATTTTCTTTTTTTTTCATAGCCACAATCATCAGTCATCTACAATGAACAAAAGCGAAATAACAAACAGAAAACTTTTTCTAAATTCATGAATTTCTATTTAACCAATTCCAAAAATAAAAGATTTCAATACATTAACTCTAAATCAAATTGCATTATTCAGTAATATTCTCCCGTACAAAGCAAAAAATTAATGTAAAAATTCTTTTCCCCAATGCGGCAAATATTCTTACAATTGAAAATAAATTGATAATTTCATTTCCCAAATCAAGCAGTAAACTCCATAATTTCAAAGTACTAAATTAATAAAAATTGCCCGTAAATTGGAAAAGCAGTCCTAACCTTTTCCAAGAAGCTTCTTTAGATTTGAAATATTCACTCGCCAGCAAATTCTATCCACAATTGCACAGCTCGCCCACTAAGAAGTGTTTAAATTAATGAATTTAAACTTTAACTTTCACTGATAATAACTCTATCCACTATTAACACGTTTCAAATTTTCCTTTAACCCGGTTGGAAAAGAATTATATAATAATGCAAACTAACCAACGCAAACTTACTAAACAAGACAAACCACAACCTAACAGCATGACTAAGAAAAGAAAACCCACGGTACCCAAACTGGATTAACACGAGCTTAGAACTGGATAAATTATTTTTTTTTGAAGAATACTTTTAAGTCTGAACACAAAAGAACAAAACACCAAAAACTCGAAAGACAAACCCAAAACAAACAATTTGATTTTTGAGAAAAAGAAACATTTAAGACAACAAAAGAAAAAACCAGTAATAGGAAAAGCACGAACTAAAACAGGACCCTCCAAAAAAGAGAGCATGAATTTATACCCTCACTCCTGGCCTAACCCACCAGAAGAGGACGTCGTGCGCATGCTCTATAGCCGGCCTCACCCACCGTGCTACACTCACGCTTTGTGACAACACCCTCTATTTTTGACGGGAGTTACTCAAGTGTGAGCAGCTCTTAAAAATAACCGAACTAAATAATAACGCTTTTGCGATAAAAAATAATACAAGATCATGACTAAAAACAAGAATAACAAAGATGTATATAAATAAATAAAACAATGCAGTATATAGGTAACATACAGCCCAAAGAAGAGAAGCAAGGAACTTGACAACCCAATCACACTCCAACTACGGAATGGCAAGACACACCTGACATGCTGCCTACAGTCACTACACTCAACGGATTTAAAGTACGACTTGGCATCGCAGTAAGGGAAATCCATTGCAACCGAACAATGGCCATCTCGATGTTCAAGTATACGTACAGATCCAAGTCACCAGGCACTGCATCCAAAGTCAACTTACATGACACTCCCGAATATGATTGGACCATTGCTATTCTCTAAAATTAACCAGATCAACACTCATCACAACCGATCAAAAATCATAATACGATCTCCCGAAACTATCGTGATGACATCTATCTCTTCTTCCAAACCAGAAAAAAGAATATGCTAGCAACCTCCAAAGAAAAACACCATCATCCGTCCTACCCTACAATAGAACATTGAGAAAGTAAAACTCTCTAAACCCCGGATGGGTGGAACCAGATCTAAACTAGTATCTATCATTGGTTATTTTTATGATATTTTATCTCTATAAAATATTAAATACTAAACAATCATACTCCATCAAACTAACAACCCATTTATTTGTAAGTGTTGCAACTACTTGTAGTTTGAACACCAGAACAATTTGAATTAAACTTAGAATACAGTTGTTCTCATTCTGGAACTAACTCGCGTGAACCGGTGTACATTCGATCTATGGAGACTAGGAGATATAAGAGTAAGATTAAGATTGGTATTAGGCTAAGAAATTACACGAATCTATCCGGCCGAAAATAAAATAGCGTGACCAGCAGACGGTGTACCTTATCTGAAATTACTCTAGGAGTATAGTAATCCGTACTTAACTCAGATGTATGACTGGAATTTAGGTATATTCAAAATTTAGTTATATGTAGTTGTCAAAACTTTTTCAAAAATTTTTGATGTTTTTTTTAAGTGTTTGATTCCCAAAATGTCACTAAAAATTCAAAAGTAATTTTACTTGCTTAGACATAAGTTTTCAGGGCTTAAAATAAGCTGTTGTAAGGCTGCTTGCTCGCTTTATTTGCTAGAAATGAATGAAATTTTTTTAGTGTCGTTTCAATCAAGACTGTAGGGGCTATATTTATTATATCACTCGAACCATTCAAATGTTATCCCTGATTTTGCGAGGAAAAAAAGACAGAAAAAAAAAGAAAAAATAAACTAAAACAAATTCGAAACAAAAATGGTCGGAAAAATAAATATCTCTGTTAAGCAATAGCTTGGATCTTCCAATTTTTCTTCATATATATTTACGTATTGAACGTTCTAACTGTTGAAATGAGATTTTTATTTGGCTAGTTTAGAAAAAAATTGTTGAATTACTTCCAGTCTTCTTCACAAATTTTTCACATTGTTTTGGCATTAGGAAAACATCTTAGTGTGGAGTAAGCTAAGAAGTTTTCCTAAGGCCAAACAATGCGACAAATTACAAGCCAAAAAAAACTTCACTCACCACAATCTCCCCCACTCTCCCACTCTTACTCATGACACATATTTACCCCAATCCTTTCAAACAATTATGCCCCGAAAGATTTTGGCTGTGTTATTTTGGGCTGTTGAATGTAATAGAAGGGGGGGGGGGAGGGGGTTTAATGTGGGAAGCGTAGGTTTGAGGAAGTGGCAAGTGTCTCTTGTCTGTGGGACTGTGGGGCAAATTTGGGGTGAGTATGACACAAAGTGCTGGGATTGTTGGAAGAGGGGTTGTTATACCCCCACCCCCTTCCTCTAGAAAGATCAAAAATGAAAATGAAAATTTTAAAAACAAAATGGTGTCAATATTAGTAGGAAATGCTAAATAGTTAAATTGGATGATCAAAAAGATGCTTTTTCTAGTTTAATTGCTTTACGCATTTTCATATTTTATTTTTCTAGCTTTTCTAGCTTAATTTAACGCTCGAGATATGCATTTTTAGTTTAAATAATTCAATTTTCTACAAAAAATGCACTTTAATTTTTCATCATTTCGGGGATACAACCAAAAATACCCCTACATTTAATTGCAAAACAGATCTATTAAAGGAGCAAAGTTACGAAAAGCTAATGTCTATTTGAGATTTGAGATTCTTTTACGACGAAGGTTTTAAGCTTATTTTGATTTGTTCTTTCCTACCTTCAATTTTTTTAGAACATTTTCGAAGAAATTTTGAATCGTCCGTTTTAGAGCTTCCTCTCCGCTATGTGGTACAATAAGGCTTCCACAATTCACTGCATCCGATTCTGAAGATCAACAGCTATTCATTCTGGAAACAAAAGGACGAATTCATCTGACAGGGCGCCAGAGCTGCTCAGTTGAATCTGCCGCTGTGAATTCTGGACTGAAAGTCAAGGTCATTTTCAAATCATCTTATCTCGATCTATCGAAGAGTGATAGTCTATGCAAAATATACCACGCTAGAACAAATGTCAGCTTCTATACTCTCAATTTTGAGGAGTTTTTCAAAAACTCGCCAGTGGAAGGAATCAAAAGCAGGATTGCGAAATCCAAGGTCAGCTTCACCGATTACAGCAACGTTCTCAGATATCTTTTACTGTACAAGTATGGCGGCTTTTACATGGATATTGATGTGCTGGTGATGAAATCTTTGTCCAGGCTGGAGAATTTTATTCCTATCACAATGCTAAAAACTGAAATGCTGTAAGTGCAATAATGTAAAAACACAAAATACTGCCCCCAGCGAGGTTCCATGAATAGGGCGGGGTGGGGGGGGGCGTAAGGGTCTGTGCGGAGAGTGTAGGTGTGTGGGTTGGGTGATTGAAGGGCAAGTGTGTGTGCGCTAAATATCCTTAGGATGAATTTAAAACCGAAAAATCAATAACAATTTCGTATTCTCGGCAATACAAAATTAATCGGCATAATTGATAATTTCATCCAAAACTTGCTGTAAAACAAGTTCATAAACTCTCCAATGATCGGCTCCGATAATAATTTATTTTGGCGCAAGCTAGCCACAAGAACCGGTAATGTCCTTGAGGCAAATTGCTCTTTTTGACGGTCAGCCATAATCAAGGCTGAACCGAATTAGAACCAAGAACAGTAAAAAAGGTTCAAATGGGTTCTACATAGATGAGGGTCTGTGGAAGGAGGATTCGAACCCGCGCCAACTGGCAAGTCTGTAAATAGTACGTTTGGAATAGGCCGCTCCTGCGCTTTTGTGTAGTTATATTTTGGTTCAATCATATTCAAGTTCGTCTACATGCATTTATACTCTGGCTTACATTTGCGCTGCAACATCCTCCCCCCTGAAGATGGAAGAACCGGAGCGAGCTTAACGTCCGACCGCGTGACTTCACGGGTTGCGGTATTAACAAGGGCGTATCGGGCGCAACCGTCCTGTCCGTAGTTTAGCTTGTCGATTCGGCTGAGGGGGTAGTACCCACGCGGATTATCGGCCTCGATCACCCATACGAAATCGCCTGTCTTAGGAGTGAAGTTAGATTGAGTTTGCCACATGACACGCTTATTCAGTGAAGGAACATATTCGCGAAGCCAACGAGACCAAATAGCGGTAGCATACGACTGCGCTCCCCAGGTAAAAGCGAAGGAAGGCTAGTTGCATGCTGTCCAAGCTAAAAGTAGTTAAACACATCGACTCATCATGCACCTCTCTTCCTGAATACAGAGTGTAGATTCACGTAGTGGCCGAGCGTGTAGATTTGTTGCTGCAACCTCCCGCACTCGGATGCGGCCTAGAGGTAGGTAAATTCGCTCGAGATAAGCTATCCTAGAGGTATGAGACCAGTAATTTCCTCGCAAAAACAAATAACGTTCACGTCGAGAGATTTCAGACCAGTAACCTCCTGGTACAAACAAATTACCTCCTCGTCCAGAGGTTTGAAACCAGGAGTCGCTTCTGTGTACTTATGAATCCATTCTCTGCAAATCTCTTGAAGCGTATATAACGGTGAAGCTCGTGTCGGCAAACTATCAAATAATCAGGGTACTGACGGTCCCTTGTGGGGCGCCAAAATGTGCGCCAAAACGTGCTAAAAATCCGTACGATGAAAATAAAACCGAAAAATCAGTAATAAACTTGTATTCTCGGCAATACAAAATTCATTGGCAATATTGATAACTTCATCCAAAATTTGCTGTAAAACAAGTTCATAAACTCCCCAATAATCGGATCCGATTGTAATTTGTTTCAGCGCAAGCTAGCCTTAAGAACCGGTAATGTCCTTGAGACAAATTGCCCTTTTTGACGGTCAGCCTTAAACAAGGCTTAACCGAATTATAACCAAAAAATAGTAAAAAACTGTCAAATAGCGCTAAAGCCCCTCGGGTCTACATGTTTTAAGGTCTGCCTATGGGGGGTTTGAACCCGCGCCAGCTGACAAGTCTGTATATAGTACGTTCGGAAGAAGCCGCTCGGCCAGCTGCGCTAATGTGTAGTTATTTTTTGCTTCAATCATATTCAAGTTCGTCTACATGCATTTATACTCTGGCTTACATTTGCGCTGCAACATCCTCCCCCCTGAAGATGGAAGAACCGGAGCGAGCTTAACGTCCGACCGCGTGACTTCACGGGTTGCGGTATTAACAAGGGCGTATCGGGCGCAACCGTCCTGTCCGTAGTTTAGCTTGACGATTCGGCTGAGGGGGTAGTACCCACTCGGATTATCGGCCTCGATCACCCATACGAAATCGCCTGTCTTAGGAGTGAAGTTAGAATGAGTTTGCCACATGACACGCTTATTCAGTGAAGGAACATATTCGCGAAGCCAACGAGACCAAATAGCGGTAGCATACGACTGCGCTCCCCAGGTAAAAGCGAAGGAAGGCTAGTTGCATGCTGTCCAAGCTAAAAGTGGTTTGGGTTAAAGCTTCTAACTCGCGTGAATCTGTACTAAGGGGAGTGATTGGCCTCGAATTCAAAGACTGCTCAACTAAGCAGAGCGTTTTACCTAACAGCTCTTCAGTAATTCGCCTACTGCCTAGTATATCGTAAAGCACGCGCTTCACGCTTAGGACGAGCCGCTCCCAAGAGCCGCCATGATGTGGTGCGCCTGGCGGATTTTCAGAGAAACACTTTTCTGTGCAAAAATGGCCGGAGCCATGTCGTTTCAACTCTTGATGCGGGCAAGTAATTCTTTTTCCGCACCAACGAATTTCGTGCCGTTATCCGAGGAGATCGTGCTTGGTGTATAACGACGCGCAATGAACCGTTCAATGCCCATGACACAAGAATTAGTGTTCAGATATGGTACAATCTCAATGTGTACAGCCCTAGTGGTGAGTCAAGTGAAAAGAAATCCCCATCTTTTTTCAGTGCTTCAGCGACCGGGACGTAATGCGGACCAAAGTAATCCACACCCGTATGATTAAAGGGTGGCTGCTTATATCCGAGACGTTCAACAGGCAAACTGGACATAATTGGCTGGATGGTACATGCTTTGCGTTTACGGCATGTTACACATTGATTTTCGATAGACCAAAGTAGTCGGCGCTACCCGAGTACTGCATTTTTCATGTTTAAAACGGAGCGCATGTAATCTAAACCTCAATGAAAATGCTTATGGTGGAGGCTAAGGGGCTCAGCAAGCGAACTAGGGTATGCCGGGCGTCGATTAATACTGGGTGTTTAGTATCAAACTCGCTATTAAATAAGCAAACGATCCAGCAGGTGGAACAAATTATACCAGCGAAACCGAAAAAGGGAGAGTGTATGGCAATTTTTCTAGTATTGTTAATAGGTTTGCCAGTGGTGAGTATTTCAACTCAACGGGGAAGGATTCCATCTGAGCAAGGTAAAATAGTTTGTTTTCTGCAATATCAAGTTCAGTGAGGTCAGTGATCCGTAAGTCCTTACGCGGAAATGCTTATGTGAAGGCAGTATCCTCAACATAAAGGCGACAACTCTTTTATATCTCGTAAAGGAAATAAGTGTTCGAGATGTTTGATGGATGTGATATCGGTGACGAAGGAAGATGGTGTCTCCAAGCAATTATCGACTTCACAAGAAGGACCCTTCAAACGGTTTTTTTTATCACACTTTCGTCGGGTTAAACGGCCAATCAGTAGTCCTGAGAATGCTCGGTCCAATAACGCAGCTGCTATCCTTGACGGCTTCCAAAGAAATCCCCCGCGTATCAATATCAGTGGGGTTATCGCCGCTCAGAACATGGTGCCACTCATCAAAAGTGGTCGTTTTGAGGATCTCGCCGATACGGTTAGCGAAAAAATCCGGGTAATTTGTCACTGGAGTTTAGCCACTGCAAAACTTTAGTACTGTTTGTCCATGTGTAGACTTGATTAATGTTAACGATAAGTGCTGTCAGTATATCATCTTTCAGTCGTGTGGCGAGCAGAGCAGCTTGAAGCTCTAGCTACGGTATTGTGAAAAATGCTTATTTGATACGTGATTTAAATCCTTTCTTTGAACAAATTAACTATACCGTAGATCACAAAAGATAGTGTTTCGGATAACATCCGAAGGTGTCAAACACTCCGAAGGCCAAACACCTGTCAATGATGTCTAGCAAAAGAAGAACTGAAATGATTGACAAGAGAAACTAGCAAGAACTAAATAATAACTCAGATGACTAATTTAGCACTATGACTTTCCCTCTTGTATGCATGGATTTTATTGAAGTGAAATTTAGGTACTAGATGTAAAGTTTTGAAACACAAAGTTGTGATTGACCCCACCGATACTAGCTCACAATTCCCGAATTAAGGTTTATAGTAATGAACGATCAAGTACTAAGTTTTTAAGGTTATGTAACAGTTTTTAGTTTGTTCAAAAGTTTTTAACATTTTTCTCTTGGTTACTTCACCTTTCTCCCCGAACAAACTCCGCTTCACTCACTTCACTCGTCTTCATTTTCCTTCTTGCCGCCGCGTGAGATATGCTCGATCATAGGTTTCCGACACCGCCTTTGGCATTTTTGCTCCTTCGTCGTCCGCCGCTCCTTTATTTATCGTTTTCTTGCGCGATTTCTCGTTTCCTGTTTGTGCGCCCTTCGTACTTGTTGTGGCCTATTGTTCGGTGAATGCCAGCTCGAGAACCGCCCGCTCCGTATCCTCCTGTTTAATGTTGATTTTTGGATATACCTCACACCAGTTGCCACCAGTTGCTTCGATTTGCCTTCCCTCTCTGCTACTTCCTTTCCGATTTGTCCCGCCGCTCGTCGTTTCCCATTTTCTCGACTCAGCCAGTTTTTATCATAATCCAGTCGGCGCTGAGGATTTTGTTAACCCTGCGACACGTTTCTTCGCCGTGCTCAATTTCCGTATCGCAACTTCGGATTTCCTAAGCAAGCTACCATTACTCATTTTAAGCGTATGCCAGCTTTCCGCCACAACTTTTTTTCAAAACAGTATGTACCTGCTTAGGTTTTTGTTTCCGGTATGCTGAACGACTATACAAAGGGATCCTGCTGTTGGCTCATCTGCTTGGTCCAGTGTTTGTGCAGTTGATAGGGTCAGTGGGTGGTTTCGGGTCTTGTTCCCCCATACTGATTGTCCGACCTCACACCCCGAAATGGTGTCGGCCGGTTTTGACATTCCTTGTACCTCCGGATCTTGTTTATCTATACAAGCAGATTTAGATTTTAGGACATTAGATTAATTCAAATTCCTGAGCGATGGTTTTTTGGTTAAACTTCGAAGTACTGTGTTCGCTTCCTTGCCATGGTGAAGCTCGAATGGCGTTAATTTTAGAGTAACAATCGGCGAAAACCACAATGCCCCCAGTGCTCTTTCTACCATTTTCTCCAAAAGTGACATCAACATCAACCGGTGGCTTGATGGTCATTTACCGGCGACTGTACGATTTCAGTGCCTTCGGTATGACAAAACGTTTTAACGTCTTTTGACATAAAATTCGTTCCTTGGTCAACATGAATTGTCCGAGGCATCCCATGGTTATTAATGTAGGATTTGAGACTTTTTAGAATTTTTTCTGAGCGGTTTTTATTGCAGACCATAGCGGATGGCCATCTAGAGAATCTATCCACTGCCACGATCACATAATTCGTTGATTCCTGCAGGTAAC
Organism: Symsagittifera roscoffensis; assembly: GCF_963678635.1. Taxonomy (NCBI): domain Eukaryota; kingdom Metazoa; phylum Xenacoelomorpha; order Acoela; family Convolutidae; genus Symsagittifera; species Symsagittifera roscoffensis. The sequence continues at coordinate 70,836,186 of NC_087064.1, forward strand.
TTATTGGTCCCCAAAAATCCAATTGGATGGCCTCATTAGGCTCTTTCGGTTCGGCTATTTTGCCTAAGTCCCCTTTAGTACACATTGAGTTTAAGTTCTTACCGGCGAGTGTACCTTCCTGGCATTTCTCCGCGATGGATGCTATGTTCCGGTCGAAACATGGATACCAGATATCCTTTGCCGCCGCCAACATGTTACGTTTCCCGTGATGAAAATAGTGTAAACGGTTGTTGATAGCTTTATGTAGGAATTTGGAATGACTAATGTATCATCCATCCACAAACAATTTGCTTTAATTTGAAAATCATTGAGATATTGTGCGTAGTATCTATTCATCGCATAGCTTTTTGATGCAGTATCCAGCTCCTTAGATTTGATTAATTGGTAAATAACTTCTAATTGAGGTTTTGAGCGTATTGCGATTCCACAAACCGAAGATTAATTAACTCAGGTAAAACGTTGGCCTTATAAAAACTACTTTACAAATACGGGGGACTATAGACATAATATCGTGGGCCGGATTAACGGCAGGAAATGTTTCACCTGGAAATTGTGAAGGAATTGATAATATCGTATTTAGTTTGGTACTATTCGTCTCCGTAGTACTGGCATTTAGATCCTTTCCCCGATTACTCCTCCACTTCATCTTCTTCACTACTGGTAATACTAAGATGGCGTTTTAAAAAATTTTCTATTTTGCGAACTGATTGAGTTCTTACTATAAGTAGATTCTGATCGACTGTTTTTACAAGTAGTAATCGCTCCAACTAATCTGTTTATAGCCTCATTTGACAGTCGGAGCGGCGTATCCGCATTCCAAGTGGTTGATTTGTCCTTGCAACATCGTTTGCCCTCTACTGGCGATATTCGCTTACAAAATTTGACTATCGTCTTTTGATTAGCGATTTTCCAGTTCGATATGTCAGGGTTATTATTTCTTTCATGATGTACAGTTTCCGGACCCTTGGATAATTTTGTTTCATATCCGAGGGCGCTTTGAATTGAATTGATTTGAGCGACCGTGATCCTACTGTCGTAAGCCGACACCGGTTTCGCTTCGCTGTTCGGGTGTCTGGAAAGATATTCCTCTAAACCGATTTTTGCCCCTGGCATATGTTCTCTTTCAAAATTAAACGGAATTAATCTATGGAGCCATCGTGTTAAACGACCAAACATTGTTTTGTTCTTCTTATTTTTTCCGTTTAAAAGTGATACTAGCGTTTTAAAATCGGTAAACTACTTGAAATTTTCGTCGTAAAACGTTAATCAGAAAAAGTTTTGCTCCCATACAATAGCGAGCATTTCTAGTTTGATGGTGGACTTCCGCTTTTCGGCGTCATTTAAATAGCGCGATGCGAACGAGATTGGTCGCCGCCCTTCGGTACAAAGTTACAAAGTTACTCTAGTACGGCTCCCAATCCGTTGTGGCTAGCGTCGCACACTATTAGAATTTCTTTATGTACATCAAAATACCGAAACTCCACGATGTTTGCGACCTGATGTTTTATATTTTCAAATGCTCCCTGACACTCCGCTGTCCATACATATTCGTTTTTCTTGCCTAATAACGGTCTTATTGGGGTTGATGATTCTGCCAATGCTGGTAAATACTGGTGTAGACTGTGAATTGACCCCATAAAAGATTTTAGCTGAGATAGTGTGTGAGGCGGCTTGAGTGTTTCAATTGGCTCCGTTTTCCGAATGAGCGGCGTTACTCCTGTCGATGTAATTTTATGTCCTAACCATTCACATTCTTTTTGAGCGAAATTACATTTCGTTAGATTCAATGACATAGTCTCTTTGTCTAACATCCGTAAAATTTTCTCCACGGTTGATATATGTTCAATTTCAGAAGTTTAGTGACCACTAAGATATTATTGATAAACGCATGCGCCTGTGGATATTCCGAAAGGATCGAATCCATCACCCGTTGGAATTCCGCCGGCATTGTTGTTAGACCGTAGAATCCGATTTTAAATCTATACGTTCCGGTCGATTTACTACCCACTAGTGAGAAATTACAATGCAAGCTGGTATCTTGGCTTGGTGGCAGTTGTCCGTATGCATACGTGAGATCCATAGTGGAGATCCAAGTATTTTTTGCCCAAGAAGGGCGGATCGGCAAAACTCGAGCTCGAGGCACGGGAATTGAATAAGCAGGTGCATAACAACAAGTACCAAATGCCGAAAATCGAGGAACTAATGGACACCGTCGGCCAAATGATAACTGAAAAGAACAGTTATCGTTTGGCCGACGGTGTCCATTAGTTCCTCGATTTTTGGCATTTGGTACTTGTTCTTATGCACCTGCTTATTCAATTCGCGTGCCTCAAGCTCGAGTTTTTCCGAACTGCCCTTCTTGACCGTAATTACAATCGGTGATACAAAAAATTTGTCCGAGCATTCTTCCAAATTTTCTATGAGCCCTTGTTTTGTTAATTTATCAATTTCTCTGTTGACTTTTTCTTGTCGTGTTATTGGCTACATTCGTCTTTTTTGTTGGATCATTATCAGATTTGCAAAAAGTTCGGCTTGGATTTTATAATTACGTATTTTCCCCACCTGTTTAAATAGATTTAAAAAAGTTTACTGAAGTAATCCTGCCACTTCTCCAGATGATTGTCGTCATCAGCAACGGCTTCGTCCTGGATCGACATCAATTTTGGCCCAGTTTTTTCTGGACTAAATGCAATTCTAACTCTGCCATCAGGTCCCGTCCGATGATGGATGGTCGGGTTCCTCCGATAACCTTGATTGGCGCAGATGTCACCATGCCATTCGACAGTGGCTCCACTCTCTTTTTTCCCAGTAAGTGTATTGGATTAGTCCCGTAGTCGCGAAATTCTTGACCCTTCAGTTCGACCTCTTGTAAGTTTATGCTTGCGGCACCTTATCTTTTCCGGAGTTCCCCAATGGTAAATATCGAGATCGGTGGCCCACTGTCGATCCCTACGCTTGTTTTCCGCCCGTTGATTTTAGTAGGAAGTTTTGCCCCCGCTACGTGTAGATCCGCATTCTTCTTTGCTCGCACCGCCATCACCATGTAGTCTCCCTGAACTGTCAGAGTCCTACGATCGGACTCGTTTTTCTTGGGGCTTGTTCACCCATCCCAACGAGCTTCCGTGTTGCGATTCGTCATCCTCCATTTCTTCCGATTCGAAACGCTCTTGGCCGTCCTGTCCTTGGATTATTCCCAATGATGGACTCCCACTATTGTTTTTCTTTGTCCAGCACGTCCGTTCAAAATGCCCGATTTTTCGACAAAAATGCAAGTTACATTTTTGGCTGCATATTCGTTCATGTGCTCTCTTGTGAACTCAGGTTTATCACATTTGTAACACCTCCGGTCTCCCGTGTTCACGCCCTCTCGGTACGACCCTCGGCCTGGCACTTGGCCACTTCCTCTCCCCCGATTATTTCGGTATCCACCTCGAATGACTCCCAACGGTTACATATTGATATGTATTCCGCCGAAAGAGCAATACGGTATGCGTCTTCCGGTGTTTTCGTGGCTCTACACAACACATTTTGAGCCTCGCGATTCGTCATGTTAACGATGAAAACGTCGCGTAACACTCGTGATTCCAGTGCACCGAAAAAGCACGGCGCCACCAATCCACTCAGAACTGAATGAAACTGCTCCAACGACTCCCAAATTTGCTGCTTTCTTGACAACAACTAAATAACTTCGTATGTTTCGTTTTGTTCCTTCTTGAACTCCCTCTCCATCGCATCGTGCACCCTCGAATAGCGTGCGTCCCCCAATTCCAGATGTGGCTTGCGTTTGTGAAACTCTTGTTGTCTTTTCTCCCACAGGCACAGGTATGAAATCGAAAATAAAATTTGCTACGCCTCCAGCTGGTTTTTCCATCAACGTTTTCCGGCAACGCCGCAATCTGCGTGGCGTCGAGCGTAATCGCGAAAAAAGAAATTCTTCGGGTTTATGGAATGCTTCGCGACTATTCTCCACTGGAAGTGGTTTAACCAGAATACCCATACCATTGGGGGGGGGGGGGTACCACACACTCAGACGGCAAAAAGGATAAAATTCCAAGTGGGTTTTTAACCCCACTTGGGCCTGCTTATTGCGCCATGTGAAAAATGCTTGTTTGATAAGTGAATTCAATCGTTTTTTTAAACAAATGAACTATACCGTAGATCACAAAAGATAGTGTTTCAGATAACATCCGACGGTGTCAAAAACTCCGAAGGCCAAATACCTATCAATGATGTCTAGCACTAGAAGAACTGAAATGGTTGACAAGAGAAACTAGCAAGAACTAAATAACAACTCAGATGACTCACTCAGCCCTGTGACATTATAGACAGCGCTTTCATGGGTGCAACGCGAGCTTTACCAAAGATGAAGGATTTTTTGAGTTTTGTGCGAACTCGAGAGTCGCGCACACAAGAACCAAGCGCACAGAAATTATCTTGCGAGCTATCACCGAATATGTGGAGCTCAATTTGATCCACAGGTTCTGTGAAGTAACAGCGGGGAATAATCAATTGCCCTAAGAGACGGAGACTGGCAATTCGTCGTCCTAACTTTGGCCAATGATTTCAGCAAAAGACGTGCCCTAATTGTGTATGTGGCTACTAACCCAACAGAATCAAACAAAGAAGACTTAAAATTCAAGACGGTTCGTTGAGTTATTGTCTTATCGAGAGAACGATCGACAACTCTGCTAAAACCCACTGTGTCTTTGAAATGGTCCCACGTAAGAACTAAAACGTGTGTTGCCTGTTCGGTGCCATTGCATGTTTCTTTGACCGTTAAAGAAGTGGTTTAGTAAACCTCGGGGTTCATTGCCAAAGTATTTTCATCAGCATTACTGACAAATTTAGTAAAATTCAATCCCACAACTTAAGTAAAGAAATTAAATCATGGCTAATTCTAATTGCATAGGTAACGTCCTCGAACAAATCCAAGTAATCGTTCATGTAAAGTTTTTCATTTACGACTGATGCGGCCTCAGAGTATCTGGACATATTATTAATTGATGTTTTTCGCAACGCAAAATTGGCGCATGAAGGCGAATACCGTGCGCCGAATAAATGGCGAGTGTACTGGTGCACTACTACATTGGAAGTGGTATCCTCCCGCCAAAAACAATGGAGCAAAATTTGATTGCGGGCGAGGACCTCTATCTGGAGGATCATACCCTCTATATCCTCGGAGACGGCGTACTTATGTTGGTGGAGTCGCAAAAGTTCAAAAATAAATTTTAGAGTAGGTCCGGACCCATCAATAAGGACTTATTTTACGTTGTGCCAGGAAATTTAGAGGCCCCATCAAGGACTCGACGAACCTTACCGGTTTGTTTGGATTTACGATGGAATGGTTCGGAAGATACCACTCGCGATCGGAACGTCTACAAGGACCATGCAGTTCGACAGTAACGACATAGCCTCTCCTAATGTCCTCTCTAATTGTTTATGCGTATCTTTCGCAGAGTTCAGGGGCTTTACTCAACCTTCTCTCGAGTGTTTTAAATTGGGCGAGTGAAGAGTTTTAATTGTTTGGCCGACTGACATTACTATCAATCCAAAGTCTTGGCAAAATGTATCTTTCACCATTGTTAATGGTTTCAGAATTAAGGATGGATGAAGCTTGTTAATTCACGGAGGAACGGGCATCGACTTGTTTCAAAGCACCATAAGATTCCAACTCGTACCAGGATTTTATCTGGTCAGTCAAAGAAAAATCTTCATTAACACACTTGAAATACGAAGAAGTAGAACCAACGGACGGCGGCAACGGAACAGTAACGACCCAACCTATCGGTAGGCGAACTTAACACGGTGAGTTATTATCATCTCCCAAGACGAACTCAATGGGTCTTACAGCGTGGTAGTTGTCTTGTCCTATAAAAACTTCAACGTCCTCATAAGTTTTTTGAGTGGGCTTAACAGGTGCTAATTGTGGATATTTGTTCTGCAAATCACCAATATTGATTAATTCGGAACAAATCATGAAATCTTTATTATTCTAGACCATTAACGAGTGACGAAAACACCCAAGAGTGTGTCGACGCACTATCACAAAGAATCAATGTCATGAGACTGGTTACATCCGAGGACACACCAAGTTGTGCAATTGGCAACAACCCATTAGACGATTCAACGTCATGCACATCACTAACAGCGGCGTGGTTGGAAGTGCTGGTAATTTCTTTGGACTTATGTGCTCTAGCCGTATTTGATACATTCGAATTTTCCTTCTGAGGAAATTTTTTTACAGCTCCATGGAGCAACACATTACGTGAGCTATCGCACTCTGGCTTAGAGAATTTTTTAGCTCCAGATTTTGCAGGAGACTATTATTGCCATTAAGACAAGCGAATCAAAGTTTCTGTTCAGCTTCGTATTTTGCTCGCTGAGTAGCATTCTTTTCCTTGAAAACAGCACAGCTCCACAATGCATGACTACCCCTACACAAAACGCACGGCGGAGTCATAGAACTTTCCTATACTTTTCTAGATAATTTGGTATTTGCTGCAAAAACTTCGGTTGTTTTTGGCTTAACTGATTCCTCAGTTTTTGCTCTAAAGTTAAGTGCACGTAATCTCTCATGCCCATCGGCTTTTTCTTTCGGCCAGTTATTGAAATCTTAGAGTGTTGGGCGCTGCCAATTATGCCTAACAGTATGCATGGACCAAGCTTCCTTGAGTTTAGAAGGAAGCTTACTAACAGCTAGGTGTAACAGGTAAACACTCTTTAGATCATTGTTGAATGACAATGATTTGAAAACTACTACGAGACCAGATATGGCAGAAGAGAAACTAATGACATTTTCCGAAGTGTGCATCTTAAGTGAAGGAAAAGTACTCAGCTTATTAAAGCGTTTGGTTGCCCAACCTTCCGTTGCACGGTGGCCACTGCTTCTCTGAACACAACGCCCCTAAAACTAAACTTCGCAATTGCTGTTTTTGCTTTGGATAATGTCAATTTCGTATCATCTTTGAGAACAGCGGAATCAACTGTGGACTTAAACTGACCAAATCATTTGTGCCAGTTTAACGGGTTGCCGTCAAACTGGGCTAACTTCCATTCAAGTTATGCATTATTAATAATTACGCCAACTCACGAGCGGAGAGAGATCGATCCGATGAACTGCCTTGGTTTGGGTTAGCGGAAGACGTTGCGTAGTCATCGTTGACTGGCTCAAAACCAGTATTAGTATTACTGACAAAAGCGGAACATGTTGAGAATTAACTGACGTCCCACACAGTCCCACAACAGTCCCAAAAAACACAGTCTCACAACTACTATACGGTACGGTTGTGTTACACGGTGGGGCAACGGTTGTCTTTTTAGAAAAAATGTTTCCAGCATTACAACACTGACGGCCAATCGCCATATGTTTGCATCATTTGTATAGTAATTGTTGATATTAGGTGACATAATATGCGGTAGAAAGGGAATATTACGTTCGTCTGGACTGGCGCTGCATGGCAAGGAGGCGCCGAAAGGAAAACCTACGGTGGGTTTACTCCAGAAGATGAGAAGTCACCACTAGTAAATGCAGGTGACAAAGAAACAAAACCATTGCCGGGTTGTGCCGGTAACATTGTGACAGGTAATACTTCCGGTTGCCCGTTGGCAAAACTACCATTAGTTATGTTTGAACTCATGGTCTGTAAAGAAACAGCAGACGGTGGCGGTAACACGTGTGCACTAGAATGCTTTTTGTTAACTGGGAATGAAAGAGGTGGAGCAAAAGCTTGCAAGGACAAAAGGCTTGCACTGCCAAACTGAGGCATAGCCCGATGTCCATGATTAGGGATTCCAGGGTCACTCAATGCTATGTGTCCATGGTGCATGACCATTACTTGTGTTAATTGCATGAACGAGGCTGGCGGATGTCGTCGGTTCTGACGAAACTGGTACAGGAGTGAAGGCCAGCGAACCTAGCGCACTAGCAGTAACAGGAGATGCCTGCGAACTGACAAAGTCTACCCAAGCGTTTGTTCGATCGGTTGCAACTTTTGAAATGGGCTGAGTTACTCTTGTCGTGTTACTTTCCGCTAACCTCTCGCCAACTTCAGATGAATTATCCTGAAGTTCAAACGCTTTAATTTCCTTTTCAATCAAGTGCTTTTTATGACTTTCAGCCAATTGCTCCAGTTCCAGCTGACTTTGTTCGAATTTAAGACAATTCTATTGCTCTTTAGGCCATACAGACACTTGATACTGCCTTTCCGGTTCCTCACGGCGTCGTTTTAGCAAAGCTAACTCATGCCGTTTCTCACTTGATGACATAGTGTGAACAGTCGAAGTATGACGATTGAAAGCAGATTCATCAGACTTATGTGACTCATGTTTTCTACTTTCCTTAGACTTATTAGAGATCTTAGACCTGTTTTCAGTTACTCGAGTTCTAACTTTCTTGCTTTGTGTGAATGTGAGGATGTCTCAGACCTACATTCTGGTAAAAAAAGTCCTTTGCTCACTGTGAAGCTGGTTGCTGGGATTGACGAAGGTCCAAGGCTCTTCTTTTAACTCTGAGCTGCATGCATTACTTTATCGTTCATTTCGGTTACTTTCATAGGCCAAAAGTCTAGCTGCACAAAAGTTTTCCAGGGTTTTCCGTTTTTCCCGCTAACTTAATTAGTTGCTCATTTACGTCAACAGATTTTTCCAGCATCATCAATTTTTTCAATGTACTCAAGTAACAATGAGTGACTTTTAAGCAGCTCAATTTCTAGATTTAGACGGATTCAAATAACTTGCGTATCACTTTTTGGAAGTTTTCGTTCAGGTTTTTTTTTCACAGGTTGATACTATTTTACGGATGTTCAATAAATAGGAAATAATTTTAAAAAATGAGATAATGTGTTGATATATAATTAAACCAAAATTATTATATTAACATTAGTTTACCAAATGGGGTAACTTGCCTCATAGCCTCTGCCTGAAGCCTGTTTTTTATGGTTCTTCGAGCTTTGAGGATGTTAACATTAGCGCTATAACGCCTTAGAAGGAGGAGAGTATCTAACTCAAGGTATGGGGGCTGGTGGAGCTCTTTGTAGTTTTCAATTATTACCTGGTCCTTAGCCTTACGCTTAGAGATAAAGTCTTTGACGCATTTCAGAGCGATAATACGTGTTAAAACTGAACTTTCCTATATATCCTCAGTTCCATTCCGTCTACAGTATACGATCGCACAAAAATTTAAATAACAGACTGACAAGTTGCTCACTACTCAGCTTGCGGTTGTTGTTGCTGCGGTGCTCATTTATTGAGTTATTAATGGGATCGTTCCAAACTACAAGATCGTTGCGGTGAGACAAGTAGTGATGAAGGTAGTACGGTATCGATTTCTGAGATTCCCTAGTGCTGAAGTTCACACTTAAACCTTGTCTTGTAAGGCAAGTATTTTTGACGCGCTTCCGGTATGGAGCGGGAAGTTTTGTCAGCGCGTAATTCAAGGAACTAGCTCCTAAAATGAATACCCTACACTTAAGGGACCTATGTGACAGCTACGTTACGCTCAAGTACCAATGGGGTGGAAAAATCAGTAGGTCGATTTAACTCCAACAACACACACGGAGTAAACCTGAGGATTATAGAACTCAACTGAACCCACTTAATATCACCGTACGTGACCATCTAACTTTACTGTCACGCAACGAATTCAATAATCGACAGGCAAAAGCGGCTTTGATTTACTTGAAGCGAACTGGCTTTCAGTTTCACCAAAGGTGGGTGAGGGATCAGGTAAATTGGTTAAGCTCCAACAACACACGCGGAAGAAACCTGAGAATCAAAAAATTAAACTTAACTGCCTGATATTGTGCTATCAGATCACTTAACATAGGGTTGGTGTTATCCCAGAGCCCAGTTTTGAGGATTTTTTATGACAGTTTTCTACTTTTTTTGCAAAATTTTTCGGAAATTTTGATCAGCGGGTTCGAGTAAAAAACCAATCAAAAAAATTAATCTGGTAGCTCTTGTCTTGGCTCCAATTTCACGGATGAATATTCCGTTCACATATATCCAAAAAAATTTGGTATCGAGAAAATATGTCAATCAGTTTGTCTATGTACCGATAGTAAGATATTTCACTTCAACGGAACTGTCCAAAAGTTTTGCTTGAGAAAAATTACCGGGTGCTAGCTTGCGAGAATTTTTTTTTTCATATAGTAAATCGTAAATTATTTTATAGGACAAATGGAATGTTTAATAACCAGTGTAGTCTTACAGTTTTTTAAAGATTTTGCGGCGCACCGAGTCCTGCAGAGTTACGGTTGCTAACAGGACGTCTGTACGAAAATTGATGGACTCACTGATCCCTCGCGAGCAGAAACTCTGTTGTTGACCACAGTTCTGTCGTTTTCGGGGTTGAACACAATCCTGCTGTCCGGCACAGGTTTTGTGACATGCTTTCCTTTTTTGAAACCCTCTGATCAACACCACTCAGAACTGCTGTCGTCTTCTTCTTCTGTGTGGGAGCCAAAGCATGCTCAGAGGCAGCGCTTCGCCAGCTCGATCGCCTTGATCGGATCGTCGGTAAGGACTGAAAGCTCGGTGTTGGTGTCGCCAAATATGGATTGTCGGGTCCTGAGAGTTGCTGGACATTCGAGCAGCCAGTGTTCCAGGGTTTGGTTATCTTGGAAGCGTTTTGGGCATCTTGGGTCTGTTGTTGGGTCCATAAGGTGGCGATACGCAGCCAGTTGCATGCTGTGCCCCGCTCTCTGTCTCGCTAACATGACAGCGTCTCTTCTATTGGTCAGCGTTTTATCGTCCTTGGCGGTAGAGTGGTTGGCGTACACAGCTGCTGTCCTGGCGTGGGAGGGCGATTTGTCTTTCAGGGTTCGTTTGATTACTGCTTTGGCGGCTTTCAGGCTTGTAGGTTGGGCGTCGTCTTCGAGTTCTGTGGCTTCGTTGGCAAATTTGTCGGCGAGTTCGTTCCCGGGAATGTCCATGTGGCCGGGAACCCATTGGATGTCGATGTGGCTGTCCATGGCATCCAGCCGACGGCACATGGAGGCAACATCAGGGCTTTCATTGTCCAGAGCGGCGGTCAGAGACTGGGAGTCGGTGCAAATCAGTACTTTGTCGTGCTCTTCAACGTTGTTCTTTTCCAGCCACTTGATTGCGCTATCCATGGCCTCTTTCTCTTCTTCATAGGAAGATGTGATGATCCTTCCTTTGGTTTTTATCTTGTCGATCGTGACCAGATTCTCCGGGTCGCCGTGGGTCACAACCATCGCAGACCCGCCAAAGTGGGTACCTTCAGAGGCTGATCCATCTGTGTAGATCACCCACTTGGCCTCACTCTCGCGGATGACTCGTATGGCGTTGGTCCTGGCATTGTCAGTTCTGTTGCCACCAACCAGTGTTGAGCTCACAGTCCATTTCTCCGGGTTGGCGGTCCACAGGTAATCAGTAGGGCCAGCAAGCGGTTCTCGGGGCGTTAGTCCTTCTGGGAGTTAGGCCTCTAACCTCTTGCTGCTCTCACGCCAGCTGTCGCGGCAGAGTCTGTGTCTCTGTTCGCCTTCGAGAGCGAGGCGTCTCGGGTGGTTCGGAGGACATCTGAACGCTTTCTCCCTGGAGGTGGCTATCAGCTGCCGGGAGATTGTCTCATAGCTGGGCAGGCCCGCTTGATGCGGAGGGCTTCCACAGGAGAGGAGGCGGTCTGGCCGGTGATGCGACGAAGAGCTTGGTTCTGCGCTCTTTCCAAGCGGTCCATTTGCGTCCTGGCAATCCACGGCTGCCAGGCAGGGGCGGCGTAGTCCAAGATGCTGCGCTGCGTTGCCAGGTAGACGCTGCGCATGGGGCGCTTCTTCCATCCCCAGCCAGTGTTGCCAAGGCAAGCTAGGAGTTTGCAGCGTTTCTCGACTTTCCTAACAACATATTCAACGTGTTGTTGGAACTAGAGGGTCCGGTTCATGTAAAGGCCGAGGAGCTTCGGAGCTGGGTCGAACTTCATTTGTAGGTTGTTCATGTTAAGGGACGGGACCCACTTGGAGTCACAGGACGCTGTCGAGAAGAAGGTGACGACACTCTTGTCGCTAAGGAGCATCTTTTTCCTGCGGCACCAGGACTCGATGTGCTTAACTGCTTCTTGGACTCTCCACTGAGCGGTCTCCTTGTTGTGGTCGCTGGCCCAGATCGTGAGGTCGTCTGCGAAGATTGAGTTCAAGATTGAGGTCTTTCGGAATGACGTCGGCTACGGAGTTAATGTAAAAGAGGAACAGCATAGGAGATAATACTGCACCTTGCGGGACTCCGTGGACCAACCAACTGGTTCTGCTGAGGTTACCATTAAACAGGACGCGGAATTGTCGATTTCTGAGGAAGGCCCAAATCCAGCGGATGAAAGACAGAGGGACTCCGCTCTCGAACAAGCATAGCAGGAGGTCCTCTTTCCAAACCCTGTCATAGGCGCGGGACAAATCCAGCAGGGCCATGACAGTGCGCTTGGGTTTGCGTTCCTGGAATCCATCACTGATGTTTTGGGAGATCCTGATCAGCTGATCATCGCAACTGCGGTTTTTCCGGAACCCGGCCTGGGTATGGCAGAACATGCCTCGGGACTCTGCGAGGTTGTAGAGGCTGTGAAATATCATCCTCTCCAGTAACTTCACAATGCATGAGGTTAAACTGACTGGCCGGTAAGACTCGATTTTACTAGCAGGCTTGCCGGACTTGAGCAGCGGGATGATGACCGCATTACGCCAGACTTGGGGGACAACTCCCTCTCTGAACGACATGTTGAAGACGCGGAGGAGTTCAGTCTTGGCATGGTTACCAAGGTTCTTCAAAAAGGTCGGCGGGACCTCGTCGGGGCCGGCTGCTCCAGGGTTCTTCATCTTTTTCAGGGCACGATTCAGGTCGATTAACGAGAAGTCTGCTGTGGTGCTGTCGTCTGCACTAGGGCTGTTCACTGTGCGTTTCGCAAGGCGGATCCTGCTTCTTTCTTCTGCCGAGAAGCTGATTTTGCTGACTTTGGCGTAGTGAGCCGCAAAGCCATCTGCCTTGGAAGGGTTGCTGGTCAGGATCTTGTCTCAGACCCTTATAGCTTCGTTCGGGCTGCAAGAGTCCGGGCTACCGCTGATGGCACCAAGAACGCGCCAGGTCTTCGCGTAGTCCTTTTGGTTTTCCAGCGTTTCCACAAACTCTGTCCAGCTCTTCTCTTTCTCTTGTTCCACGGCCGAGGCAACCTCACCACAAGCTGCAACCCATTCTTCGCGGAGGGTGTGGACGAGCTTCCGGAGGTTGTTCCTTTTCTTCACAAGAAGGCGCACTCTGGGGGACAAACCAACTTTCTTACTTTTGCCAGATTTGGTTTTCCCGACGTGGGCTTTGCCCACCTCCATGATGGCTTCCTTGAATCTCTTCGCGCTGGCTCTGACGGTAGGGAGGATTTCCCAGAGGGCGACCTCCGACTCTAAGGCGTCGTTGAAGGTGTTCCAGTTGACGTTTTTCGTCTTCCAGCGGGCGGGTTTCGGAGCTTGAGGGAACAGGCCTACTCTGCAGCGCAGGGTGATCACCATTGGTAGGTGGTCAGATCCTAGACACTCTCCCACTGTCCATTCAGTTCTGGACCTCCAACGGGTGTGGACGAGGAAGGTGTCGGGCGAGCTCTCTCCTGTTGTCCCTCTGTTAATACGGGTGGGGGTACCGTCGTTGGCGCACAGGAGGTCGCTGTCTGCCATCCACTCCTCGATGCGGTCCCCTCTGCTGTCCTGGGGTTGGTGCAGGTCCCAGAGGCGGGAGTGGGCGTTGACATCTCCTCCGTAAAAGCAGTCGACGCCGGACGGGAGGTTGTCGAGGACGAGTAATTCTTCAGTGTTGACTTCTCTGTTGGGGGGATGTAGATGTTCGTCACATTGGTCCATTTCTTCTTGGAAAGGCGGTATCTGATTGAGCATGATTCCACCTTGCCGGTTTGGCGATTCCAGCACTTGCGGGACTCAAACGCGGCGTCTTCCTTGATGAAGGTCAGCAAACCGCCTCCGACTTTGCCTCCTGGACGGTCTACTCTGATGCAACTGTAGCCGTCGATCTTGGGGGTCTTGTCCTTGGCTCTGAGTTTGGACTCCTGGGTGATCGCAACGTCTATGTCTAGCTCCTTGACTCTGGCAGCGAGCTCCTGCATCTTCAGTTTGATGCCATCTGCGTTCCACTGTAAGATGCGAAGGGCTTCCTTGGATGACTTGCCGCCATTGCGGGTGCGGTCTTCCAGTTCGCTGAAGTCCGGAGTGGGGGCGGGTGTGGGTTTGTCGCATGCAGCGCAGTCCCAGTCAGTTCCGGCGGCAAAGAGATCTACCTCGTCTCTGGTGTGGCCTTGTTTGATTCACGTAGTGGCCGAGCGTGTAGATTTGTTGCTGCAACCTCCCGCACTCGGATGCGGATAGAGAGGTAGGTAAATTCGCTCGAGATAAGCTATCCTAGAGGTATGAGACCAGTAATTTCCTCGCAAAAACAAATAACGTTCACGTCGAGAGATTTCAGACCAGTAACCTCCTGGTACAAACAAATTACCTCCTCGTCCAGAGGTTTGAAACCAGTAGTCGCTTCTGTGTACTTATGAATCCATTCTCTGCAAATCTCCTGAAGCGTATATAACGGTGAAGCTCGTGTCGGCAAACTATCAAATAATCAGGGTACTGACGGTCCCTTGTGGGGCGCCAAAATGAGCGCCAAAACGTGCTAAAAATCCGTACGATGAAAATAAAACCGAAAAATCAGTAATAAATTTGTATTTTCGGCAATACAAAATTCATTGGCAATATTGATAACTTCATCCAAAATTTGCTGTAAAACAAGTTCATAAACTCCCCAATAATCGGATCCGATTGTAATTTGTTTCAGCGCAAGCTAGCCTTAAGAACCGGTAATGTCCTTGAGACAAATTGCCCTTTTTGACGGTCAGCCTTAAACAAGGCTTAACCGAATTATAACCAAAAAAAATAGTAAAAAACGGTCAAATAGCGCTAAAGCCCCTCGGGTCTACATGTTTTAAGGTCTGCCTATGGGGGAGTTTAAACCCGAGTCAGCTGGCAAATCTGTATATAGTACGTTCGGAAGAAGCCGCTCGGCCAGCTGCGCTAATGTGTAGTTATTTTTTTGGTCCAATCATATTCAAATTTGTCTACATGCATTTTTACTCTCGCTTACATTTGCGATGCAACAACGTGTTACGGTATTTTTCACGTAACTTACGGCAAAGGTAAGTGAGAAAAGAAAAAACGAAAAACAATTCAATCTTTTGCTGTAGCCAATTGTAAAACAAAAATTAGCTATTGCAACAATCAAATTTTGAAGATTTATTTTCAAAGTTTTGAAAAACCCAGTTTTTTACTAAAAAAATTAATTATAATCCAATATAATCCATTATAATCGATTATAACCAATTATAATGGATGAAAAGGATCTCTATATCAAATTTTATAATCAATCATTAATCCATTATAACCGATTATTTTAGATTTTACATTTTGATGAAAGGAGAGCAGGAAAGTTCATAATAATCGCTTATTATCCATGGAATTCCATATCGATAGTCTTTGAATAACAAAATTTTGAAACTATTTAAAATTTGGACAAAATCAAGGATCAAGTTTAAAAATTTAAGTCCGACGAAATTAATACGACCAATTAGCTAGCCTCAATTCAATTTGGAACATTTTTGTTGCGCGGGATAATTCGCTACGTATAAAAAGTTCGAGTTACGTTTTCAGCATTATGAATAAATACTTCTAAACACGCATAAATTGGTCCAGAGCATGGTCAAATTGGCAGTTTTCAAAATTTATGTAACAAAAAAATAATAGAACGTAACATATCTTTTTATATTTGATGAGAAGGATTCAATGTTTTCAACGGCGTCTAAAATTTTTTTGTCAAAAGTTATCATATTGAGCGCCGAACGTTGACTGAATAAAAAAACATCACCCCAAGCATAAAAACTCCGTCTTCTTCGAAAGTCGGAACAACAAGATCGCTCGTATATCAGGGCAAAGCCCTGAAAGCTCCGGCTGTCCCTTAATTCACATCGAAAAGTTTGTGGGAAACGAAAATATTGAAAAGTTATTCAATTTGGGCTATATCAAAGATCAATTGTAAAAATTTGAGTCGTACAAAATTAAAACGACCAATTAGCCTCAAGTCAATTTGGAACGATTTTGCTCTCGGGATAATTTGCCACGAATAAATGATTAGCGTTAAGTTTTCAGGATTTTGGACAAAATTTTAAAGTTCGCATGAATTAGTACAGATCATTATCAAATTGACAATTTTCAAGTATCAAAAATATACCACCTGAGTTGTAGAATAAAGGTTGCGTGGAACAAAATATGGGGTACCTAGGTATGAGATACCAAGAAAGATTTATTTTGTCGCAAAAAGTGTGGATTGAAGTCGCTGTAATGTTAATCGATCTGAAGTCCCGTCGGCTAAATGCCCGGTACCCTGGATAGGAAATGGGTAAAACTTGTTGCAACTCGAATTATTTATATGTAGAACCATCAGAGAATTCAACAGCTTGAAATTATGGTATTCGTATTGAGCGAATCAGCCGTTGGTATTGGTTTTGGTATTGATCAATAGCGCGCCTCTGGTATTGGCCTTAATCATTTACAATTCAAGCTGTTTTTTTTGGTTAATATATTTTTAATAACGGATTTTTTTGTTAATATTGAACTTTTCTTCGTTAATATTTTGCTGAAAGAAATTGTTCGTTAATATCGGTTGTTGTTTTATTCAACCGATATTCAACCAATATTTTCAATTTTTGCATTTTCGCGAGTCGTCATTCCGAAATAGTCTTAAGCAGAAAGCAAAAACTGGTTTTGTTACACTAACATATACAACAATCATTGATATTATGAACAGCAGGTAATGATAAATTCTTAGAAAATAGTATTGAGGGATTGATAGGTTATGCTAATGGTATTAGTTTTAGTACGACTATTGACGATTTAGCTTAGTAGCGGTGTTTGGATTGGTATTGCTTTTGATGTTGGTATTGGTATTGGTATTGGTATTGGTATTGGTATTGGTATTGCTATTGGTATTGCTATTGGTACTAGTATTGGTATTGGTAATGGTAATGGTATTGGTGTTTAGTGCATGATATTGGTATTGGGATTGTGATTGCACAGTTTCCAGTTTTTTTTCACCGGCTTACGAAAAACCATATTTATCAAGATAATTTTGCTGGTATCCATAGACAAGAAAGTATCTTGGGATAAAAGGTGATTCAACGAGGTGAAAAGTTTTTTTTTCATCTGATGAATTGAAATGCTGAAAACTTTCTTGCCTAGTTTTGTTTTACTTTCTGAAAATTTTTAGGATTGGGTGGTACTTTTTAGAAGTATATTCACCTCGACCCATCGTATGGGATTTTTATTTTTTTCTTGGAAAACTTCGTATATTACAAAATCAAGTTTCAGTGAACTATAACATGTCTTAAAGCCCAATTTTTGCAGCTTCTTAAAGGAGCTAACAAGGATGTTTGTTGTGTTGTTCGAATAAACAGCCGGCAGTCATTATGAATAATCACTTTAGAGCATTTAATAGCTTTTATCTTATTTTGATAGGATAAACTCTTTGTATTTATTTTGGTGTTTTGTTCCAGAAGCCATTTTACGTAATGTTGCTTCTATGTAACTGAGTTTTGTATCAAGTAGAACAACCGGATACTTGTCCCGACTTTCAAAGAAATCAAAACATTTACGCTTTCTGTGTTTTTTTTTTATTTTCGCCGATCGAAATACTTTTGTGCCCCATTGAAGATATTGACACCCAAAAATTAAATCTAAAAATATTTTTACCTGCGATCAATTTTTGCAAAATGTACGGAGTTTGAAGTTTGTCAATTTGGCCATGCTCTGGGCTTATTTATGCGCTTTTTGAATGTTTTATTCTTACTCATGAAAACGTAACGCGTGGCTTGGGGGGATGGAAGAGAACCACTTGATCTTGATATTGTCCAAAAATTATAGTAATTCAATATATTTCCCAAAAACAATTCAATATGGAATAAAAGGCAATCACAACAGACAGTGCTTCGCCCTGATATCTTAGCAGTCTTATTCACATTTTAACTTGAACCATAACATTTTGGTTGGAAATATCACTGGACGCCAAATTCCATAAATAAAATATTTTGTTCGAAGACATTTTAAGAATTTTGATTGTTTCAATTCGGTTTTTGTTCCAACTTTCGGAAAAAATTATGGATGCAATATGCTCGGGCTGCTAATCTTATTATGATTATTTCTTTAAAAAAAACACCCAGGGGATCGATCCATGGATCTCCGTGGTCCCACAACAATCGCGCTCCCCTTACTAACAAGACATTGATTGCAATCGATTTTATACAGATAAAGTAGCTGAGATTTTAAAAATCAATTTGAATCGATTTGAAATGAATTTAATTCGATGCAAAAATGTAGTTTAAGAATCAATTTCAATCTTTTGTTGCCAGCTTTTAAGGTTTCTTTTTTCTACAATTTTCAGTAACGATAACATCGATATAAATTATCGGTTTTAACTACTTTTTTGTACTTCATTTTATTATATTAATTTTTTCTAGACTATGAAACAAAAGAGAAGTGTTGAAAATAAAATTTGTATGTTTTTGAATGACTATTTGTTTTGATACTAGGATTTAAGTAAATAATGAGGATATTTAATATCTAAGTTTTAGAAAAGCAATTAAAATGAAGTTTTTTTATTTTGAGTTTCTTATTATATTGTTATTTACTGAGAAAGACTGAGCGTAAAGCTTGGATAATGAAATATAAATATTTGGCATAGTTTTGTTTTTTCTTTACCGCAGAAAACCTTAGTTTTGTTGCACTATTATAAAGGGAATCCTTAAACGCAATATTTGCGGAAAAAAATTCTCCTCATGTGATTTTTGCTATCTGTAGCTCTTTTCGAGAATTTCTTAATAGAAAAGTTTGCTCACGCTTTGTAACAAAATGAATAGTTAAGTTAAACTACTTTTAATGAGATTTTGATGATTTTCACTGCATCGCAAAAATTTATTTAAATCAAATTTAAGGGAATAAACTTGTTTTTTTTTCTTCAGTAAAAATCCATTTAATCCATTCTAAATCAGTCTACGTGCGTAAATGGGTGTCTCTTTCATGTGTCTTATATGAAATTTAATCCATTCTCAATCGATTTACGTGTCTATATGGGCTATCGTAAATCGATTTCACTACAGTATTTTATTTTTGTAAAAAATCGATTTAAATCGATTTCAATCTCAGGTTTGGCGGTGCGGGTCACCGCTAGACTATCCTGACTTAAAGATTGTTAAAAAATGCTCTGTAATGAACTAACGTGACTATAACAGCGCTGTGATACTTTGATGCCGCAAGTTTAAAGCGCATTATTCACGCGTGGCAAAATATCTCGCACCACAAAATCGTTCAAAAATCAATTGAGCAGTTTTTGGTAAAAAATACTGCCACGGGGTTTTCAAAAAATAATGTTAGATGATTAATTTACCAATACTATTGAGTGACAGTAATAGCATTGGCAAATTTGGCCCTGGAAATTTTTCAAGGAATGAGTTTTCTTATATCGCAAGCCAGCTATGGAAAGCCAAATACTTTTAATTTATTGTTCACCAAACTGTACATAAGCCCTCGCCGATTTGTTGAATGCTCGGCTAAAATACTTTTAAATTTAAAAGCAGCTTTTGTCCAATTGTTTTAAAGGAATTCTGCTAAATTTTATCAAATTTCATTGAACTAAAAACTTCCAACTAAACATAAAAATATTTCCTAAAACCCTATATCTTTCACTGGAACAGGTCCTGAATAATTGTCAACAATGTAAAATAGTTTCTATTGACACTTTTTATTCTTGAAAAATCACTGTTTTTTTTGCTGCAAAAATTATTTTTTCCTACTAGTTCTCATAATGGATATGTTTAGAGGGGGAGAAGATCAATGCACAATTCCAAATGGGACTCTCAATAGTACCCGGCTCAACGGGACTCCGATGCATTTGAAGGCCGGCCACATTTTTGCCCATGAATGGCTCCACCACATGAACGCCTCCTTCAGCCCCAAGAAAGGGTGGGGACAACAGCCAATCTATAGTGGTGAAGTTGCCATGAAACTAATGAATGCAAGTTCTGTAACCAATGGTCTTGTAACTTTAAATCAAGGTTTGTAAGATGTTAATTTGCATTAAGGCCCGGTTTTACACGGTACCGGGGTAGAAAATATAATAATTGATCACTAGAAAAGCAAATACGCAACAAGATGGGTCCCAGAACTTCAATGAATCTTTATGAAATGTTTAGATAAAGCACAGATGTTATAAAAAATTTGTCTCTCATCTCATTTCTGATCAGAACATAGTTAAAACTAGCGACAGTTTTTTCTTGTAATTTATTTGTTTGCGTGTTTGTGTAGAGATTTTATTTTGCGACAGAAAAAAAAATAAAATGTTTTGATTTCCGAAAACAAGCTGGTCTCAAAGTTTGCAAAGTTTGAAATTGTTTCATTTGCTTTTTTTCAAAGACATATTGTATAGATTCAATGTTCAGTACTGATTTAATGTATCCGGACAAAACGCACTAAATTTGCCACTTTTTTTTCAAATTGGGTTGACTTTGGGTAAAAAAAAGATGGGGACAAATCTTGAAGAATTTTAGCAGAATTAATATGGTGCAATTGGTTTTGCGAAATTCGGGATAAAAATTTTACCCCAGATTCGATCAATTTTGCTTTTTTCAGTAAACTTAAATAACTCCAAACTGCTTGGTCGATCACTGACATAATCATATTAAAATGAGCTTCCTACGTGGTTCATTAAACTTTCAGAACAGTGTACTCTCCAATGAATTGTATAAACTAACTTATTTTTGTTTGATAGACGTTTATTGTTGCCATATAAAACACCATTTTTCATTTAACTTTTAAACAATTTGGGCAGCATGTTAGGAGAGTACACACATTTAAAGTTTGTTGGGCTACGTAAGAGGCCCCTTTTGATATAATTATGGCAGTGATCGACCAAGTAGTTTAAGCACAATTTGACCAAAAAACCGAAAAACCATCTTTTTTAAGGTAAGTTTTTGGGTCCGAAAATCGCAAACTAATTTGCAGCATGTTAATTCTGCTGATTTTCTCAGCAAGTTTTGTCTTCAATATTTTTTATGGGGAGGGTTCTCATGCTGGAGGATCCGAATGCTGGAAAAAATTCAACTAATCAATATCGCTACGCGTTCTTATTGGCTAAATGCTTTTCTCACAAAATGGAAATGATAATATAATATAACATAACAGATGCAGATATAATAGGTGCAGATACACTAAATTAAGTTTTTGTTTTTTCCATTTTTCCTAAATCGGTATCTTTGAAATATTAAATTTGTTCCAATCCGCCTACGATCCGCATTTTCTATCATCTTATTTTTTTCTAATCGGCCAACATAAGACTAATGACCTTGATTTATTTGCTTACTCTGAGATGTTCGCAATTTCATTGGGATTTTTGAATACTCAATTCTGATTGGCTGAAAATCAGTCAAAAGAAGTTTCAAGCATTCGGTCTTCCAGCATGAGGAACGCCACCTTTTCTATAGCTAAACTCAACTCAATTTGAGAAAAACGAGTTTTAACTTTCTAGTTCATTGCATATTATCCGGATGAAATAAATCAACACTGTACTGCATATGGGTGTTCCTGAATAGAAAATTCATATGAATATACAGGTATGACAATAAGTTGTTGGGGATTTCAGCAGACCGTGTTTTTAGCAGACCAATCTTTCAGCAGATTCAGAACAATTATAAAGTCAAATAGCTAACTTCAAACGCGGCCTTGGCGATTAGCGACCGCTTGCTGTGCTGCTATTCAATTCAACATGAGTGTTATTGTGCGCGCAAATCTTTGTCATGCCGCTAATTAAGACTGTTGGGTTTTTGAAGCTGATAGTTTTTGTTGACAAATCATGAGATCGTGTCTCTATTGGGGAAACCCTTGGCCTCAGACTGGGCGTCTTTTTGAGTTTGTTAAACAATCATCCGTTACTTTATTACGTTGGTCTGCTAAAAGATTCACTTTTCACTTCTTATGCTAAAAGGTCGGTCTGCTAAACGATTGGTCTTCGACTTATCGCTTCTATGTAAAGCCCTAAGCATGTCTTCCGCTCCGATGTTTTATGGATAACAAAAAATCAAATATAATGGATTTTAGCTGACTAAAATGTTGTTTTTATAATTGATTATCTTGGCAAAATTGTACAAGGTATCAGATTTTGAATCCAACTTAGTTGACTATTTTCGAAAAATAAAATCCATTAAGAACCATTATAATCGATTTTAATTTATTTTTGTTTTCAAAAAAATGGTTTATGTTTTGTACATAATATCCATGAACGCTGAATAATTTTTCTAGATAATGACTCTACTCTTTGCAACTTTCTGCGAAACTCGAACGAACACATTCATTCAGGGACGGCCAACATGTAGTTTTTTTCAAGCGCTACAAGTTTTGTCCTGCAGCGTTAAAATTTTGTCGAAATACGTTCTATTTAGTGTTGAGGGAGTTCTCGGAAAATCAACTTGGCCGCTCTGAGAAAAAAATCGACTACATTTTTAAATTTTTTGAAAGCCCCAACCCCCCCCCCCCCCAAAAAAAAACCACAGCCCCTCAAAACACTAAACACCACCACCGGGACAGGTAACTATGCAGTACAGGTAAACGTGGGGGGTTGTGGGGTCTACCCACAACACAGCCCCCTCCCCCACACGTTTACCCAGACTACACACTCACCTCACCTTCTGATAAAAAAATTTTGAAAATAAACTGGAATTAATCGATTAAAATCGATCATAATCGATTATATTGGGATTTTTTTGCTTGAAAAATGGTATCTTTTTAATCCATTTTTAGTTGATTATAATCGATTATTTTTGTCATTTAATAGAGACTGAGAAAAAATTCCAATATAACCGATTATTATCCATGAATATTCAGTGCGGGTAATGCTAGTTTTTTCTTTAGTAGATAAGCTGTCTAGTCGTAATTCAATAACTATAAATAATACTTCGAAACCTGATCTTTGATAAAATATTTGTGCAAAATTTGTTTGCCACAAAGTACTTGATCCAAATATTGCGTTAAAAACCAAAAACAATCAATTTTTCTGTAAGGATGTCTCATTTCTATTCTCTCTTCTCGCTTTCGATAATCATTAAAGCAAAATGATAGATTGTAAGTTTTTCATTAATAACCAATTATAATCCATTGCTAAAGGCCGTTTGTTAGTTTTGGCTAGCTTACGAGTCAGACCAGTATCGAGATATTGGAATGAAGCTGATCTCTCTAAAAACCTCGATTTATCCAGTATTCCTCTAAACCCACTGAGCCTAAGGAGATGGTGTCAGGATCAGTATTAGACTTAGGAGTTACTCGAGCCCATTAGACCGAAAAAAGATTGCGTGGCAATAGGCGGCGTACTTCATCTGAAACTATTCTTTGAGATCAGGGGCGGGTTTAGGCGGGGCGGGGGTATCGAACGCCTCCTTTTCTCAGGATTTCGACCCCTTACCAACCAAAGGGTCCCCCTTTTGGTATTATTTTGTTATTTTATGACATTTTTTCTGACATTTGTTATTTTATGAAATTTTTTCTAAAGGTCCCTTTTCAAGTTTTTTGTTAGTTTTTTTCTGCGAGCACTTTTGTTATCCAAATTGCTTCGATCACATTCCAAGCCAGTCGAAACTTCCCCTGGAAAAGCAGTTTCACGGGATGTGAACTTTTTCCCCGTGTATATCACTTTGTTAGTTAAAACCCTTAAGTATTTCCCTCACACACCAAGTTATGTAATTATTAACCCCTTTGGTTGTTTTAGGTTTTGAATAATTCGATACTCATCTGTTCCAGGTCATCCACTGGATATAGCTGCCGAACTCTTGTTCGCGCCAGTAGACTGGAGAGAAGTTAAAACCAAACTATGGTCATCAACTGAAGTTTCACCTGAAAGCTGGGACGAGTTGTTCAAATGCAGCTACACAGTTCATTTTTTCTCACATGTAACACAGAATATCAAGGTCAGAGGTGATGCAAGAAGAGAAGCCTATTCGTATTTGGCACCGAAGCATTGCCCCAAAAGTTTCAAAAATATCAAACAATTTTAACAATTTATAACAATTTTAATGTTAATTAAATACAAAACAAGACTGCTCGTATCAAGGCGAAGCTCTGAATCTTCCGACTGCCTTTTAAGGCCTATGAAGCAGTATTGAAATGAAAAAATTAAATGTAAAAAAAAAAATTGAATGAAAAAAAAAAATTGTAAAAAAAAATTGTGAAAATCATCACCCCACACGCCACATAAAGTACAAAGTGATAAATTTCGCTTCTAGTAACAAATCATTTATGGCAAATAAGCTTCCTTCAACCAACTTGGAAGGAGTTCTAAGACGGATTAAATCTACGCTGACGCGTTACTAGCGCGAAATATATCGCGCGTTAATTATCCCAAATTGGCCAAAATGGCAATGTTTAAACCCCCATAACTTTACAAAAATTGATCACAGGTGGAATATCTTTTCAAATTTAAGTTCAAAACAACAATGGCTTTCGAATAATTTTGAAAAATTTTGTCAAAAATGGCTAGTTAAAAAGTCGAAATTTGTCTGAAGAAAAAAAACATCCCCGAGCAGAAATATTCCGTTACTTTCGTTACGAAAGCCGGAAGAACAACAGTTCCATGTTATAAAAAACTACATTTATAGTAATATTTACATATATAGTACATTGTTACAGGAAGAATGATAACTTAGATTCCAAATTAACAGATGACTATCTGAAGAAAACAAAACGAGAATTAAATGTTTGAGAAAACAGGATATACATTTAATAAATTTACTCAATGTTCTTTTTCGAAATGAAGCGTAATCGAAAATTTTTGCGCTTGCTTCTACAGGCACTGGATCTAAATATTGAGCCGAGTATTGGTTCGTTTTTTGTTCCGACTTTCGATACGAAAGTAACGGAAACTTTGTGCTCGGGGTGGGTTTTTTTTTCAGACAAATTTCGACTTTTTAACTAGCCATTTTTGACGGAATTTTTCATATCATTCAAAAAGTATTGTTGTCCTAAGCTCAAATTTGAAAAGATATTTTACCTGTAACCATTTTTCGTAAAGTTACTGGGGTTTAAAGATTGCCATTTTGGCCAATTTGGGACAATTAACGCGCGATATATTTCGCGCTATTAACGCGTAAGCGGAGAGTTAATCCCTCTTAGAAATCGTTCTGAATTGGTTGAAAGAAGCTTATTTGTTGCAATTCATTTGTTACAAGGAGCGAATTTTATCCTTTTGTACTTTATATGGCGTTTGGGGGGGGGAAACTTTTAATTTTGTTTATTTCATTTAATTTTATAATGGTATTACTGCTCCATAAACCTTAAAAGGCAGTCGGAACATTCAGGGCTTTGCCCTGATACGAGCAGTCTTGTTTTTCTTTCATATCTAGCGTTTTGTAAATCTGGCTGAATTGTCTGAGGCTGAATTGTCTGTATATTTCCGGCTGAGTTGTCTGAATTTCAAATTTGCTGAATTGTCTTTGGCCGAATTGTCTGTGCGCCATATTTCGCGCTATTAACGCGTGAGCTAGATTTAATCCGTCTTAAAAATTGTTTTAAATTGATTCATGAAAATTTATATGCCATTACTGATTTGTTAATAAGTGCAAAATCTATCACTTTGTACTTAATATGACGTTCACATTTTTTCAAAAGCTTTTTTTATTTTATTTTATTACATTTAAATTTTTCAAGTTATCACTGCTCCATAGACCTTAAAAGGCAGTCGGAACATTCAGGGCTTCGCTCTGATGCAAGCAGCTTTGTTAGTAAGGGAACACCCGTGTCAAATTATTTATACTGAGATAACACGCTCTGGCTTCCAATATAGAACGATCATTTTTCCGACTTTTAAAAAGTGACGTCAGTCGCAATATGATCAAAAACTAGTCTTGACATGGTCAAAAATGTAGCCGCGACATAATCTTAAAATTATTCACGATGTTCTAAAATTAAGTCGCGTTAGGACTTAGCTTGAGTCAATGACTTTCAAACCTACCATGCTTTTAAAGGCTTAAAAAACAAATATTGAGTTAAAACAAGAGTACGAATTTAAAAATGTATAACGACCAAAAAGAATGAAATCAAATAAAAAAAATAGAAAAAACGAAAACAAATAAAAAAAATTGAAACAAACGACGAAAAACAAAAACAAGGAAAATTTGAAAAAAAAAATGAAAAAAAAGGAAAAAATATTCTTTTGGAAGTTGCAAGTTTCTTTGATTAAAAGTCTATAAGAACGTAGCAGTTTTCTTGGTTATTACAGCATTTACAGACAATTGTCAGACCATCTTTAAAAAACTTAGCTCTGAAAAAAAATTATTTCTAAAGCCTAATTTCATTTCGACGCCTTTCCATAGTCTTATCATAAAAAAAACAATATTCATTCACTTAGAAAAAAAACTTTTTCAAATTCATCATTAGTCCCGGGTTGACAAAAAAAGCTTATCATAAAATTCCATACTATGAAAAAAATGTTTATCATACGATTCCTACAATTCCATAGAAAACAAACTCGTATGAAAATTACATGACAAGCATTTTTTCCATAGAATGGAATTGTATGATAGCAATTTTTTTCATTAAATGGAATTGTATGATAAGGATTTTTTCCATTCAATGGAGTGGTATGATGAAACTTTTTTACGGACGAATTTGCATAAGACTCAGTTTATGATTAAGCAAATCAAAGAAATAAAGTTAGGCAAAAACTAATTCTTAGCCCGGCCCAACGTGCCAGTCTCTCAACAGAAGAATGAAACTACAGAAAACTTTAGAGGTTTGAAGCTCTGTTACTGTGTTTCCTGTAAGTTTCTCTCCTCAAATTCGAGACAGCAGAGAGTTACTTTTAGTGGGAACCAACACCAGGGGAAGGGCTGTCTCATGTTCAAAATAACCGACGAGAAAATGAAGACGCCATTCCGAAGTCCAAGTCTGCAGATCCAAAGAACACTCAAAGTCAGCTCCGAGAAATTTTTTCATATTATCATCTAAAAACAAAATACGAGTGTGTGAAAATGCACATGAATATAGAATACAAATGTATCATAACTTCTATCTGTGCGACAAAAATCAAATTTTAAGACCACCATCGGAACCATAGATGTGAAGATCCATTCGAATGTGACCCAAGCGATGGCGCTCAGAAACACAATGCTGTACTGATTTACAAGGTAAAACGGCGCAGTAATGTGTTTCTCCGCGCCATCGGTTGGGTGACTTTCAAATGGATCTTCTCATATATGATTGATGACCTTAAAAACTAATTTGAACCACTGGGCTCTGATATAATTACAAACATTTTCTTAGGAAAATAATCGAGCTTTGCAACTTTGAAATATTTCAAGTTATTTCATAAACCAAAATGGTTCGCAAATAGTTTAAACTTTTCGGAGCAAGCTATTAAATAAGTATCAAGTATCAAACATCAGTTGTAGTCTAGGTGTAGTTGTTGTAGGTAATATCAAATCAGCTTTTAACGTTTATCAATTAAAAGTGATCCTTTTTTACGGTGTAACTCATGTTTATTGGGACAAATCTCTGAGAGGTCTCGGATTATAAGCACTTTTAGTACAATTCTATTACTTGGCCTACAAATCACTGATATTGCCACGTACCATTCGACCGGAATGAAATTTCGGATTCTAATTGATTTTACAATGGTTCTTCCAAATAATTCCGCGACCTTATATAAAGCGATAAAAGCGGAGAGCTGTAGTTTAGAAAAGCGGTAAAAGCGAAATAATGGTATCTTTATAATCCATTTTTAATCGATTTTAATCGAATTTTTTTGGTTTTTTTAATAGAGAATGAGAATTGAAATCCAATATAACCGATTATTATCCATGAAACTAGAGTGCGGGTTACGCTGTTTTTTTACTAGATAAGCTGTCTAGTCGTAATTCAATAATTATAAATTATACTTCGAAACCTGATCTTCGATTAAATATTTGTGCAAAATTTGTTTGCCACAAATTACTTGATCCAAATATTACGTTTAAAGACAGAACCATTCAGTTTTTTTCTAAGGTTGTTTCATTTCTTATCTCTCTTCTCGCTTTCGCTAATCATTGAAGCAAAATTATAGATTGTAAGTTTTTCCTTAATAACCAATTATAATCCATTGCTAAAGGCCGTTTGTTAGTTTTGGCTAGCTTACGAGTCAGACCAGTATCGAGATATTGGAATGAAGCTGATCTCTCTAAAAACCTCGATTTATCCAGTATTCCTCTAAACCCACTGAGCCTAAGGAGATGGTGTCAGGATCAGTATTAGACTTAGGAGTTACTCGAGCCCATTAGACCGAAAAAAGATTGCGTGGCAATAGGCGGCGTACTTCATCTGAAACTATTCTTTGAGATCAGGGGCGGGTTTAGGCGGGGCGGGGGTATCGAACGCCTCCTTTTCTCAGGATTTCGACCCCTTACCAACCAAAGGGTCCCCCTTTTGGTATTATTTTGTTATTTTATGACATTTTTTCTGACATTTGTTATTTTATGAAATTTTTTCTAAAGGTCCCTTTTCAAGTTTTTTGTTAGTTTTTTTCTGCGAACCTTTTTGTTATCCAAATTGCTTCGATCACATTCCAAGCCAGTCGAAACTTCCCCTGGAAAAGCAGTTTCACGGGATGTGAACTTTTTCCCCGTGTATATCACTTTGTTAGTTAAAACCCTTAAGTATTTCCCTCACACACCAAGTTATGTAATTATTAACCCCTTTGGTTGTTTTAGGTTTTGAATAATTCGATACTCATCTGTTCCAGGTCATCCACTGGATATAGCTACCGAATTCTTGTTTGCACCAGTAGACTGGAGAGAAATCAAAACCAAACTATGTTTCACCTGAAAGCTGGGACGAGTTGTTCAAATGCAGCTACATAGTTCATTTTTTCTCACATGGAACACAGAACATCAAGGTCAGAGGTGATGCAAGAAGAGAAGCCTATTCGTATTTGGCACCGAAGCATTGCCCCAAAAGTTTCAAAAATATCAAACAATTTTAACAATTTATAACAATTTTAATGTTAATTAAATACAAAACAAGACTGCTCGTATCAAGGCGAAGCTCTGAATCTTCCGACTGCCTTTTAAGGCCTATGAAGCAGTATTGACATGGAAATATTAAATGTAAAAAAAAATTGAAATGAAAAAAAAAATTGTAAAAAAAAATTGTGAAAATCATCACCCCACACGCCACATAAAGTAAAAAGTGATAAATTTTGCTTCTAGTAACAAATCATTTATGGCAAATAAGCTTCCTTCAATCAACTTGGAAGGAGTTCTAAGACGGATTAAATCTACGCTGACGCGTTACTAGCGCGAAATATATCGCGCGTTAATTATCCCAAATTGGCCAAAAGGGCAATGTTTAAACCCCCATAACTTTACAAAAATTGATCACAGGTGGAATATCTTTTCAAATTTAAGTTCAAAACACCAATGGCTTTCGAAAAATGTTGAAAAATTTTGTCAAAAATGGCTAATTAAAAAGTCAAAATTTGTCTGAAGAAAAAAAACCATCCCCGAGCAGAATTATTCCGTTACTTTCGTTACGAAAGCCGGAAGAACAACAGTTCCATGTTATAAAAAACTACATTTATAGTAATATTTACATATATAGTACCTTGTTACAGGAAGAATGATAACTTAGATTCCAAATTAACAGATCACTGTCTGAAGAAAACAAAACGAGAATTAAATGTTTGAGAAAACAGGATATACATTTAATAATATTACTCAATGTTCTTTTTCGAATTGAAGCGTAATCAAAATTTTTTCGCTTGCTTCTACAGGCACTGGATCTAAATATTGAGCCCAGTTTTGGTTCGATTTTTGTTCCGACTTTCGATACGAAGGTAACGGAAACTTTGTGCTCGGGGTGGGTTTTTTTTCAGACAAATTTCGACTTTTTAACTAGCCATTTTTGACAACATTTTGCATATCATTCGAAAAGTATTGTCGTCCTAAGCTCAAATTTGAAAAGATATTTAACCTGTAACCTTTTTTCGTAAAGTTACGGGGGTTCAAAGATTGCCATTTTGGCCAATTTGGGACAATTAACGCGCGATATATTTCGCGCTATAAACGCGTAAGCGGAGAGTTAATCCCTCTTAGAAATCGTTCTGAATTGGTTGAAAGAAGCTTATTTGTCGCAATTTATTTGTTACAAGGAGCGAATTTTATCCTTTTGTACTTTATATGGCGTTTGGGGGGGGGGGGAATTTTTATTATTTTTGTTTTATTTCATTTATTTTTTTAATGGTATTACTGCTCCATAAAATTAAAAGGCAGTCGGAACATTCAGGGCTTTGCCCTGATACGAGCAGTCTTGTTTTTCTTTCATATCTAGCATTTTGTAAAGCTTGCTGAATTGTCTCAGGCTGAATTGTCTGTATATTTCTGGCTGAGTTGTCTGAATTTCAAATTTGCTGAATTGTCTTTGGCCGAATTGTCTGTGCTTATATGCCATAACTGATTTGTTAATAAGAGCAAAATCTATCACTTTGTACTTAATATGACGTTCACATTTTTTCAAAAGCTTTTTTTATTTTATTTTATTACGTTTAAATTTTTCAAGTTATCACTGCTCCATAGACCTTAAAAGGCAGTCGGAACAATCAGGGATTCGCCCTGATGCAAGCAGCCTTGTTAGTAAGGGAACACCCGGGTCAAATTATTTATACTGAGATAACACGCTCTGGCTTCCAATATAGAACGATCATTTTTCCGACTTTTAAAAAGTGACGTCAGTCGCGTTATGATCAAAAAACTAGTCTTGACATGGTCAAAAATGTAGCCGCGACATAATCTTAAAATTATTCACGATGTTCTAAAATTAAGTCAGGTTAGGACTTAGCTTGAGTCAATGACTTTCAAACCTACCATGCTTTTAAAGGCTTAAAAAACAAATATTGAGTTAAAACAAGAGTACGAATTTAAAAATGTATAACGACCAAAAAGAATGAAATCAAATAAAAAAATAGAAAAAACGAAAACAAATTAAAAAAATTGAAACAAAAGACGAAAAACAAAGACAAGAACAAATTGAAAAAAAAAATGAAAAAAAAAGGAAAAAATATTGTTTTGGAAGTTGCAAGTTTCTTTGATTGAAAATTTATAAGAACGTAACAGTTTTCTTGGTTATTACAGCATTTACAGACAGTTGTCAGACCATCATTAAAAAACTTAGCTCTGAAAAAAAAAATAAGTCTAAAGCCTAATTTCATTTCGACGCTTTTCCATAGTCTTATCATAAAAAAACAATTTTCAATAACTTAGAAAAAAACTTTTTCATTTTCATCATTAGTCCCGGGCTGACAAAAAAAGCTTATCATAAAATTCCATACTATGGAAAAAATGTTTATCATACGATTCCATACAATTCCATAGAAAACAAACTCGTATGAAAATTACATGACAAGCATTTTTTCCATAGAATGGAATTGTATGATAGCCATTTTTTTCATTAAATGGAATTGTATGATAAGGATTTTTTCCATTCAATGGAGTGGTATGATGAAAATTTTTTACAGACGAATTTGCATAAGACTCAGTTTCTGATTAAGCAAATCAAAGAAACGAAGTTAGGCAAAAACTAATTCTTAGCCCGGCCCAACGTGCCAGTCTCTCAACAGAAGAATGAAACTACAGAAAACTTTAGAGGTTTGAAGCTCTGTTACTGTGTTTCCTGTAAGTTTCTCTCCTCAAATTCGAGACAGCAGAGAGTTACTTTTAGTGGGAACCAACACCAGGGGAAGGGCTGTCTCATGTTCAAAATAACCGACGAGAAAATGAAGACGCCATTCCGAAGTCCAAGTCTGCAGATCCAAAGAACACTCAAAGTCAGCTCCGAGAATCTTTTTCATTTTATCATCTAAAAACAAACTAAGATTGTGTGAAAATGCACATGAATATAGAATACAAATCTATCATAACTTCTATCTGTGCGACAAAAATCAAATTTTAAGACCGCCATCGGAACCATAGATGAGAAGATCCATTCGAATGTGATCCAAGCGATGGCGCTCAGAAACACAATGCTGTACTGATTTACAAGGTAAAACGGCGCAGTAATGTGTTTCTCCGCGCCATCGGTTGGTTGACTTTCAAATGGATCTTCTCATATATGATTGATGACCTTAAAAACTAATTTGAACCACTGGGTTCTGATATAATTACAAACATTTTCTTAGGAAAATATTCGAGCTTTGCAACTTTGAAATTTTTCAAGTTATTTCATAAACCAAAATGGTTCGGAAATAGTTTAAACTTTTCGGAGCAAGCTATTCAATAAGTATCAAGTATCAAACATCAGTTGTAGTCTAGGTGTAGTTGTTGTAGGTAATATCAAATCAGCTTTTAACGTTTATCAATTAAAAGTGATCCTTTTTTACGGTGTAACTCATGTTTATTGGGACAAATCTCTGAGAGGTCTCGGAATATAAGCACTTTTAGTACAATTCTATTACTTGGCCTACAAATCACTGATAATGCCACGTACCATTCGACCGGAATGAAATTTCGGATTCTAATTGATTTTACAATGGTTCTTCCAAATAATGCCGCGACCTCATATAAAGCGATAAAAGCGGAGAGCTGTAGTTTAGAAAAGCGGTTAAAGCGAAAAGCGGCTTCAACAAAAGCGGAAGCGGCGAAAAGCGGCTTTTCCAAAAACGGTCAATTCACTGAAAGCAACACACACAATTAATAGACAGTAACGATGGAGCCTTACTGTTTAGCTTTAACCCTTTCTTACTTGGCTCAAGCAACTAGAACACAAAAAAGATGTTGCAAAGAAAGAGGTGCAAATTAAAAGTTAAAGCAAGCTATGCACGCTATGTAACTTTGAAATATATCTTGTTATTTCATCGACTTATTCGGTTCGCTAAAATTCTAGGTTTTTCTCATCAACCTATTTCTACTACGAAATATTTCAAGTTATTACCTAGCGCAAACTGTTTCGCTAAATGTTAGTTTTCTGAAGTTTGGAGGGTGTTGTTTTAGTTGATTCGTTTCAGACTGAAATGTTCGGTGAACGCAAAATTTTGGACAAAAAGACGACACGCAGTGTCTACACAGAGGCGAAGCTGCAGCTTCGCTAACACGAGCGAGAAAACAGCAAACATCTAGAAGCTTCAAAGTGCACAAAAATCAAATTTTGCATTTTTTTATAATTTGGTTTTTTTTCCACCCGCTCTCCCCCCGATGAAACTTAGAAAAAAAGTTATTTTTATGCAAGCTATTAAGCGAAAAACTTTGAAAGGATCCAATTTATTTTATAGACTATACTGGTTCGCAAAAATCAAGTTTTTCCTAACCAAGCTCCTCAAGCTATGAAACTTTGAAGTACTATTCCATGTTATATCATGAAGGGAATCGGATAGCCAAAAGTTTAAGTTTTCTGTTGGAGCCATTCAACCGAAGAAATTTTGAAATATTTCAAATTATTTTTATAGAGGAGATTGATTTCAAAAAATTTCAGTTTCTCTAAAGCAAGCTGTTAAGGCCTTGAAACTTAGAAACAGTTCGATTTTTTATGGACCAAACTGCTGGTTCGCAGTTGAAACATTTCAACTGATTTCTTAGAGCGAATTAGTCCGCGACAAATAAACTTTGTCTCAACCTAGCTACTCGAGAAAGGTGGAGATTGTTAAGTAGATAGATCAAAATGGTCACATTTTGACCAATCAGATTGCAGCTAAATTATAATTTCTTTATAGAAAGCTCAATGCTTATTTACTGCATTTATTTAAAGAGGCGGAGATTCTTAAGTAGGTACAATAGGGGGGGTTGTTAAGTAGATCTCATTGTTCCAGCGAATGTATATTCGATGATAGGTCGACTAGCCGAAGGAACAACAAATCGAAAATAAGATAACCGTTTCAACAAGCCTAAATTTAGTATGATCATGCAACACAACAACAGAGTGCCACAGCTGTTTTGCAATTCTTACTTAATTCTGTTGCAATTTCGGCTTCAAGATATGGTGGCTTCTATAAAACGTCACATCTCAGAAACTAAATGATATTGAGCAGTGGCATCTGGACGCGCGATTTCAAACTCCTGAGAGTACTCTTAAGTCCCCCAACTATAATGTTTGGAAATTCAAATTTTAAAAAATTTGAACTTAAGTTGTCTCAAAAAAGATATTTTCTGAAAACCAGAAAAAATGTTACACCTCAAAAACTACCGAGAATTGAGCAGTCATATTTGAAGGCAAAATACGCAATCGCTGACAGTACTCTGACAGCACACAACTACAGGGTTGGGAATTTCAATTTTGTGAACTATTTTGTAATTAGAGTTTTCTGAAAAAGCTTAGGAATTTCAGATTTTGAACAAGAAGTTTTAATTTAAGTTTTCTGAATTTTTTTTGAAAAATGGCAAAAAGGTCATATCTGGAAAACAAAAGGTTTTGAGCTGTCAAATTTGGTGGAAAAATTTGCAGCTCCTGAGAGCCTGAGACTATTCTGACATACCCTACTACAGACTTGGGAATTTCAGTTTTCTAACAAAAAAAAAATAAGTTTTCTGAATTTTTTTTGAAAAAATCAAAAAAAAAAAACGTCATTTCTGGAAAACTAAAAAAATTTGAGCAGTCATATTTGGAGGCAGAATTTAAATTTACAACTCCTGGGAAAACCCTGACAGAGTCTCACTATAGAGATTGGAACTTTTTGTAAAAGTTTTTAATTCTAAGTTCTTCAAAAAATTTTGAAAAAATCTTAAAAATATCGTCATATCTTGGAGGCAAAATTTGGGATCCCTGAGAGTACCCCACATTTGTTTCCAACTACAGTATTGAGATTTTCTAATGTCTAGAAAACTTTTGAAAAAATCATAAAAACACGTCATATCACGAAAACTACAAGAATTTGAGAAGTGAGCTTTGCAGGCAAGATTTGCAACCTCTGCTAGTACCCTGACAGCAACCCACTATTGGGTTGCTAATTTTCAATTTGGTAAAAATAAATACTGAGTTCAGACTGGAAAATTGAAAAAAAAATCTTAAGCATTGCAATATACGATATATCTTAAACATGAAAAAATTCTTTTGCTAAGCATGCAAAAATAATGCATTGAAAAAGCTTAAACATGGCAAGATAGTGAAGCACGCATTTATATATAAAAAAGATAGATAGATGAAAGTTAAAAAAATTGGAGACGGGTAGACAGACATAATCAAGTTAATTAAAACAGCAGGTATACAGAGAGACAGACATACATAATTTGGCCTCGCAAAAAAATTACCGAAAATAAATGACCTTGCAAAAACTAATTGAAAAATTTTCTTGAGCCTTGCAATATATGATAGAGCTTAAACATGAAAAAACTCTTTCGTTAAACAACAAAAAAATTTATTCTTCTTAAACATCGGAGATAGCTGTCACTCGCGTTTAAATATAGTATAGATAGATTTATATAGATAGATATTTTTTTGTTTTGGCATAAATTTTGAAGTAATTTGGTAGTCAATTTATGTAACGCAGAATAAATTTTTAAGGAGTGTTCTCATGATGATGAGACCGAATTATGGAACACTTTTAATTAATCAAAATCGTTAGACCTGAAAAAGTCGTTGACCAACGATGTAAAAGTCGTTGGGCCATTTTTCATCTTGATTATCGTGAATTCGGACTACTTTTTTCCTATGTTTACTTACTAGTAACTTCATCTGAACCAAGACAGAACGGCTATCCTAGTTTTCAATTTGCACCTGCCACCTAGACCAAAAATAGTATAATAATTTCTTCATCTTGAGATTGGATTGTACTTAGACGAAACTCAGACACAAAACTGAAACTCAGAATAACTGTTATTACCATTTTTTTTTACCTCGCATACTTTTTGATTGGACCAAGGTTTTCTTATTGCCGAAAAACGTGGTAGCGCAACGGACTAAGACTTAGAGATGACAACTTCGACTGATAATACAACAGAAGAACCGACCGATGAGCCTTCAGTTAGCTCCATGCTAACTGAGTTTGGCGAAAGAGGAACAGCAGTTAAAGACACCGTAAGAAAGCGAAAGCAGTGAGCAAAAGTAGAGTGCGGCTTCCACAGAAGTCGTTTCAAGGCGGTTAAGCTAACGGTCCTATTTTTCAGTACTTCATGCCTGGTGATGATTACTCCTCACCAAATACTGAAAGGGTGGATGGATTGTTTGCTGGAGGATAGGATGAATGGATAAGGGAAAGACGGATGGATGGTTGAATTGATGAATTTCAACCTCCGTTTGAGGAATGGCCTAATGGCTATGAGGAGTAACGCAACGTGTTACAGAAAAACTTCAAATACTTACGCCCCCATTAATGGCATGTAAAAATTTTGCATGAGGGTATTGAGTTATGTCCTTGAGGTTAACTCATAGAGTAATTTCGGATAGGGTAGACCGTCTGCTCGTCACGCTATCTTATTTTCGGCCCGATAGATTCGTGCAACTTCTTGGTCTAATACCGATCCTAATCTTACTCTTATATCTACTAGTCTCAGGGTGTTTAACTAGTCTCTGCTAGGCTCAATAGATCTAGAGTGTACTGGCTTATTGCGACTGCTGAAGTTCTCTTGGAGAGGTAACTAATTTCTAAGTTAAATTCAAATCTCCCTGGTGCTGAAATTACAAGTAATTTCAGCACTTACAAATAAGTGGGTTGTTAGTTGGATGGATTATGATTGGTTAATATGAAATATTTTACAGTGGTAAAATATCTAATTTATCCAATACTAAAATGTAGTTTAGATCAGGTTCCACCCATCCGGGGTTTACAGAGTGTTTTAGAACTATCTTTCTTTCTGCAATTGAAGGATGGATGATGAACGTTGGTATTTGGCGAACATCATTTTCTTATCCGGTTCTTCTTGAATAAGAACGTTCCAGGACGTTGGAATCAGGGATAGGAAATTGTTATTTTGTCATTCGACAACGACTGTGATCCCCAATGAAATCAATCCGATTTCAAAATGGTTTGCTATGTCAGATTTTTCTGTATTAGTAGAGAACTGTTTGGTGTGCAGCCTCGTCTGGAAATGGCGTGAAAATCGTGTTTGGAAGGGATGCCTTGTAACTCGGATCTATACGTAAACTTGAACATCGAGGTGGTCATTGGTCTAGTTCAATGAAGTCCTTTTCTGCGAAGTCAAGTCGTACTCTAAATCCTTTGAGTCGTGATTTTGGACGGCATGTCGGTTGTGTTTAGCCATATTTTTGTTCGAGTGAGATGGGATCGTCTAGTCTTTGGATGTTCGTCTTTGTTGTTGTTTATGATCTATATACTGCATCGTATGATTTACATTTTATAAATTTTTGTTAATTTGGTTTTAAACTGGGTTAATCCGGTTTGGGTACCGTTGGTTTTCTTTTCTTAGTCAAGCTGTTATTTTATGATTTGTGGTGTTTAGTAAGCTGCGTTGGTTAGTTTGGTTTAGTATATAATTCCTTTCCAACCGGGTTAAAGGAAAGTTTGAAACTTGTTATCGCGTGTTAGAGTTGTTGATAGTGAAAGCTTGAAACTTAAAATCATTATTTATACAATTCTTTGTGGGTGAGCTGTGCGAGTTTGGATAGAATTCTTGTGCGAATGAATGAAAATAATGAAAAGGTTAGACTGTTTTCTCATTTTATTAATTTATTGCATAGAATTTGAATTTTACTGCTTTTTTGGGGAAGTTTAAAATTACAATTTTTCATCGTATTTCAATTTCACTGCTTCGTGGGGAAATAATTTATAAATGAAATTACTACATTTGGTATGAATCTTATTACATTATTTAGTGCAAAAAATTAATGAGTTTGAATATAATTTAACAAGTTTGTATTTTTATTTGTCTTTTTCTGTTTTGTAGATGATTGTGGTGAGAAGACTAAACGAATAAATTAAACATTGATAGAAAATGGTTAGTACAAATTTGAATTTATTAGTTAAAAGTACTTTAATTCATACTTACCTTGACCTTCTGGGAAAAAGCCGTGGGGGAAGATGTCGCGAATCATGTCTGATGTTGTTAGTAACTTGGCTAGTATGCGTATGACATTTTTAGTTTGTAGCAGTGGCCCAAGCAATTGAAGTGCCTTGATGGTGTTTAGTTCTTCTGTGCCTACTGCGAACTCATAAGGTGTGTTTTGGATGCGATTATATATTTTATGATTATATTTAATATTGTGAATAAGTTCTAATATGGGTATTTCAATAGGTTGTACAAACTCATGCGGGATAATGAAGGGTCTTGATTCTGCATCATTGAAGGTCTTTGTGATGGGACAGAATATACACATTTGGGCAACTGGGTCATAGTTGCGGAGTATGCCGTGGAGGTTAGTATTTTTAATGCAATATGTAAATTTAAGAAAAATTGGTGACGTGTATTTCAGTTAAGAAACTAAAACAATGGTGGGGTTGTCTAGATGGAGTGTGTAAATCAAAATGATTTTGTATAAAACGATAATATTTATAAGTGTGCGTTTGTTTAGTGCGTAACATTATATCATGGGAACAGTGCAAATCGCGTTCCTTTGGTGAAAGAAAATGAAAACTTAGTGAAAATAATTGAAATTTATCAGAGAAGCTTTCATATGCTTGAATATCAACTAGTGCTTCTGAAATAATCTGATCATGCTTTTTATCAAAAATACTAAGTGTTAATACGTATGATATTTTAATAATATATTTTTCGGTTAGTTGCGGGTTTGCGAAGCGATCTTTTTCTAAAAAATGATCTTGGTTAGGACGGATGATATTATGATCGTAGTATTCTATTGAAAATCGTTAGCTCGGGGTGCGGTGAATGTTTTTAATAACTTTTTATATCCAACGTAAGTAAATTGTCGAGATGTTAATGATGTGGTGAGTCTATATAATATATTTTGGTTTTTCTCGATATTTCCAGTAGTGTTAGCTAATGGTAGGCAAAGAGGGTTAGTATAATTATAGTAAGCTGTCCAATGAAGTGTTGGCATAAAAACTTGCTCATCAACAAAATTTCGTGTTTCGTTAGCAATGGTAGATGTATTTAATGTATACTGCGGAAATGAGGGTAGGGTGATTTCAAGAAAACTTTTCGTGTTTGTGTGTTCCGGGTGGTTGATATATTCTCGGGCTGTTCAGGGTTTGGCTGGGAATGGGTGATTTAGGAATTTTTGTTTAAAAGTGCGGTAAGCTCGGTTAGTACTGGTAGGTGTTTCGGTGGATGTGGATGACTGATCTATTGGTGGAGTGTAAGCTGAAGAGGGTGTGGGGGTAGGTGGATTTGAGGCTGTTATTGTGGATGATAGTTGATGTATTGTAAGAGTGTTGGCGTGTATTAATTGTTGTTGTAATGTAATAAAATTGTCGAGTTCTTCGGAAATTTGGATGGTATCTGGGGAATTATTATGTGATCTGTCGGAATGAAATGGAGATTAGGTTGGGGTTACTTGGGAAGCGTAAGAAGGAGTGGAAAGGAATGGGCAGGGATGACTGGATTGGATGGGTCGAAAAGGGGGTTTCG
Source organism: Symsagittifera roscoffensis (assembly GCF_963678635.1). Lineage (NCBI taxonomy): Eukaryota > Metazoa > Xenacoelomorpha > Acoela > Convolutidae > Symsagittifera > Symsagittifera roscoffensis. Next base: position 70,875,751 of record NC_087064.1, read on the forward strand.
AAAAAACTGAGAAGGTGGTCTGGGTATGGGTAGAGGCAGATGGTTCGGAGTCTGCAAGTTCGTCGGGGGTTTCTACATTTGAGTTATTAAATTGTGAGGTAGTATGAAAAACTGAAATATCTGAGATAGTATCAGAATTCGTGCTTGATGGTATATTAATAATTGGAGAATCGGGTGGCGGGAAAGCAAAAAGTGGGATAATTGGGATTTGAGTTTGGAGGTTGGCTGGGTGGGAATTTGAGCGATGGAGGGATCCAAGTTTTCGGCTCATCGTAGGCTAAAAAAAATGATTATTTTGAGACTGAAAAGTGGTGGTGTGAGGTTGAGAAATGTGTGAGGTGTGAGGTGTGAGGTTGTTCTTTAAAAACATATAATGGTGATGCTTTTGGGTGCAAGTATAAAATCATAAAATGCTTCCTTCGTAATCAAAAAAATGTGATCTGTTTCCTGATAATAGGTATCCTGCGTAAGGTATTTTTAGTACTGCTAATGCGAGTGATTGTAAGATTTGTGTTCTTTCTAATTCAGAAAGTGACATTTCTTGGAAAATTCTACTAATTGTGTAGTCTAATTTCATGTCTAAGTGGATATCATAATGAATAAAACCAAAATAGGTGCTATTCATCAGTGACAGTTCTTGTAAACGTGTGCTTTACTGTCATATGGTTTTAGTTTTCCACCGTGTTGACTTTTGCTTTTATAAAAGTTAACTGGGACGTATGATGTTCCTTCATTAATAGGATGACTTGTGGCATATGGGTCAAATTTTATTTTTCCAGTGGTCATGTCGAAACCTTTTTCGTATTCGACAGGTATTTCAGAGTATTGTGTTTTATAAAGTGGACTGCTATATTTACATGCAAATTCTGTTTCTTGATAGACTTGAAAATGTGTTAATATTTTTCTATATCATGAATGTTTTTAAAATCAGTGCTTTGTTTACGAGATGGGTTCACTTGTTAGTATGGAATTAATTCAATAAAATAATTTTCATGAAATTTTATCATTCGAGCGTGTATTTTTGCTACTTGAAATGTTGTGCATGTATCTTCGGGAAAACAAACAATTGTCGCTTGGGTCCTTGTTGTAGGATCACAATAACGTTGATAATTTTTGCAAGGTAATCTATTTCCTTGATATATCATGGTGTTATTAGTTAAATCTCGTGTTAGTTGTATTTTTTCAAGTTGTATTTTCCAATCAAAAAACATTATTTCTTGATAACTTTTATTTTTTGTGTCTGCTTTGCAGTTTGAAGGGTTATTTTTTCCAATGTGTGGTATCCAGTGTTTATCTTGTATATCATAAATTAATCGTCCGTGTGCGCCGTTATATGGGTATTTTTCGTCTAATTTAATATGTCCTTGGTATCGTTCAAGTTCTGCTTGATGTACAGAATTGGCAAAGACTTGAAAATTTACTAATTTTCTATTTGTGTTTTTAATTCTTGTGATATTTAGTCTGAGTAATTCGTTTTTACAATTATCGGGATTCAGATGTAAAAGTCGTTCTATATTACTTTGATAAAATGATTCATGATCAATTCGGTTCTTATTTCCGTTGGAAACTTGTGAACAATGTACTTTCTTCTCGGAAAAGGTTGCTGTAAACTTATATCCTGTGACTGTTGTTGCTCGGGCTTTTGAATGCAATGTTGCTCTACGTTTGTAGTTTCTATAGTTTGTGGTTCTGCTCGCATTGTGATACTTGATTGATTTCATATTTGTGTAGTGTTTTTTGTTCGTTTTCTTCACAATCATAGTGTGTTACTAATAAATCCTGGTGTCCTGTGCGAGGAGAAAGATTAGTGTTTTGGTCGGAAAATAATGGAAAAAGGATGTATTGAAATAGTAACATTTTTAGAATATACATGTGTATGACAATCCTGAGTACGGGTTATAAAATGTGATGTAACCAAATGTCTTTTTGGTATATCTGTCGTATTTATATATTACTTCAGTTGTTATAAATGGTGGTGGTAGCGATTGAGCTGTTATATTTGGTGGGTTTAATGGGTAAGGATGTTGAGCAATGTCGTTAAGTTTAACCGTGATTTCAAATTTTAATTGTAGACTATTTTGTTGGAGTGTTTGGATGTTATGGTCACGAATGTCTTCGTGGATGTCTTGTCTATACTGTAGTCTATGGAGTGCCCAGTTGTGGAGTCGGTTACTTTCCGGATGTTGTCCAAATAATGGTGGGGGTGCTGTGAAAGTGTTCCTATCTAATCTTAAAGGATTATTTGATGATGATTGTTCTCGATATCTAGCGTCGAGATTGTTTGGGAAATTTAAAGGGAAAAGTGTCAGTGAGATCCGACTTAATGATGGTGTTGACGGGAGTGATAATGTTTCTGGTAATGATGATGGTGTTGTAGCTGTAGAAATATCTATTGGTTCATTTAATATGTTTGGTTCGCCTTGTGTATATGAGTGTGTTGCCCAATATGGTAGGCGTTCGTTGGGATTGAGGGGGTTAAAAGGATTTTCACGTATTTGTTCAGATGTCGGTGTTGAACCTAAGTAATCTGAGGGTATACTTGAGGTGCAATGTTGTGAAAGGATTGTGGGGGTTTCCGGTAATGCACTACTTGATATTTCTGAAGTAGTTGGTGTTGGTGATTGGGGTATATCAAAATGAACTCTGGGGATTTGAAAATTTCTATATCTTCGTGCATGTATATTTTGTCTATTTTTTTCAACTGTATTTTGATTTTGATTAATATGTCTTGCTCTAGTTAAGTCTTGTGGTAATGTGGGGTATAAATTATTATGCTGTTATTTTATGATTTGTGGTGGTTAGTTTGGTTAAGTATACAATTCCTTTCCAATCGGGTTAAAGGAAAGTTTGAAACTTGTTATCGCGTGTTAGAGTTGTTGATAGTGAAAGCTTGAAACTTAAAATCATTATTTATACAATTCTCTGTGGGTGAGCTGTGCGAGTTTGGATAGAATTCTTGTGCGAATGAATGAAAATAATGAAAAGGTTAGACTGTTTTCTCATTTTATTAATTTATTGCATAGGATTTGAATTTTACTGCTTTTTTGGGGAAGTTTAAAATTACAATTTTTCATCGTATTTCAATTTCACTGCTTCGTGGGGAAATAATTTATAAATGAAATTACTACATTTGGTATGAATCTTATTACATTATTTAGTGCAAAAAATTATTGAGTTTGAATATAATTTAACAAGTTTTTATTTTTATTTGTCTTTTTCTGTTTTGTAGATGATTGTGGTGAGAAGACTAAAAGAATAAATTAAACATTGATAGAAAATGGTTAGTACAAATTTGAGTTTATTAGTTAAAAGTACTTTAATTCATACTTACCTTGACCTTCTGGGAAAAAGCCGTGGGGGAAGATGTCGCGAATCATGTCTGATGTTGTTAGTAACTTGGCTAGTATGCGTATGACATTTTTAGTTTGTAGCAGTGGCCAAAGCAATTGAAGTGCCTTGATGGTGTTTAGTTCTTCTGTGCCTACTGCGAACTCATAAGGTGTGTTTTGGATGCGATTATAGATTTTATGATTATATTTAGTATTTTGAATAAGTTCTAATATGGGTATTTCAATAGGTTGTACAAATTCATGCGGGAAAATGAAGGGCCTTGATTCTTCATCATTGAAGATCTTTGTGATGGGACAGAATATATACATTTGGGTAACTGGGTCATAGTTGCGGAGGATGCCGTGGAGGTTAGTATTTTTAATGCAATATGTAAAATTAAGAAAAAATGGTGACGTGTATTTCAGTTAAGAAACTGAAAACAATGGTGGGGTTGTCTAGATGGAGTGTGTAAATCAAAATGATTTTGTATAAAACGATAATATTTATAAGTGTGCGTTTGTTTAGTGCGTAAAATTATATCATGGGAACAGTGCAAATCGCGTTCCTTTGGTGAAAGAAAATGAAAAGTTAGTGAAAATAATTGAAATTTATCAGAGAAGCTTTCATATGCTTGAATATCAACAAGTGCTTCTGAAATAATCTGATCATGCTTTCTATCAAAAATACTAAGTGTTAATACGTATGATATTTTAATAAAACATTTTTCGGTTAGTTTCGGGTTTGCGAAGCGATCTTCATCTAAAAATTGATCTTGGTTAGGACGGATGATATTATGATCGTAGTATTCTATTGAAAATCGTTAGCTCGGGGTGCGGTGAATGTTTTTAATAACTTTTTATATCCAACGTAAGTAAAATGTCGAGATGTTAATGATGTGGTGAGTCTATATAATATATTTTGGTTTTTCTCGATATTTCCAGTAGTGTTAGCTAATGGTAGGCAAAGAGGGTTAGTATAAATATAGTAAACTGTCCAATGAAGTGTTGGCATAAAAACTTGCTCATCAACAAAATTTCGTGTTTCGTTAGCAATGGTAGATGTATTTAATGTATATTGCGGAAATGAGGGTAGGGTGCCAAATTTCTATCAAAAATACTAAGTGTTAATACGTATGATATTTTAATAAAACATTTTTCGGTTAGTTTCGGGTTTGCGAAGCGATCTTCATCTAAAAATTGATCTTGGTTAGGACGGATGATATTATGATCGTAGTATTCTATTGAAAATCGTTAGCTCGGGGTGCGGTGAATGTTTTTAATAACTTTTTATATCCAACGTAAGTAAATTGTCGAGATGTTAATGATGTGGTGAGTCTATATAATATATTTTGGTTTTTCTCGATATTTCCAGTAGTGTTAGCTAATGGTAGGCAAAGAGGGTTAGTATAATTATAGTAAGCTGTCCAATGAAGTGTTGGCATAAAAACTTGCTCATCAACAAAATTTCGTGTTTCGTTAGCAATGGTAGATGTATTTAATGTATATTGCGGAAATGAGGGTAGGGTGATTTCAAGAAAACTTTTCGTGTTTGTGTGTTCCGGGTGGTTGATATATTCTCGGGCTGTTCAGGGTTTGTCTGGGAATGGGTGATTTAGGAATTTTTGTTTAAAAGTGCGGTAAGCTCGGTTAGTACTGGTAGGTGTTTCGGTGGATGTGGATGACTGATCTATTGATGGAGTGTAAGCTGAAGAGGGTGTGGGGGTAGGTGGATTTGAGGCTGTTATTGTGGATGATAGTTGATGTATTGTAAGAGTGTTGGCGTGTATTAATTGTTGTTGTGATGTAATAAAATTGTCGAGTTCTTCGGAAGTTTGGATGGTATCTGGGGAATTATTATGTGATCTGTCGGAATGAAATGGAGATTAGGTTGGGGTTACTTGGGAAGCGTAAGAAGGAGTGGAAAGGGATGGGAAGGGATGACTGGATTGGATGGGTCGAAAAGGGGGTTTCGAAAAAACTGAGAAGGTGGTCTGGGTATGGGTAGAGGCAGATGGTTCGGAGTCTGCAAGTTCGTCGGGGGTTTCTACATTTGAGTTATTAAATTGTGAGGGAGTATGAAATCTGAAATATCTGAGATAGTATCAGAATTCGTGCTTGATGGTATATTAATAATTGGAGAATCGGGTGGCGGGAAAGCAAAAAGTGGGATAATTGGGATTTGAGTTTGGAGGTTGGCTGGGTGGGAATTTGAGCGATGGAGGGATCCAAGTTTTCGGCTCATCGTAGGCTAAAAAAAATGATTATTTTGAGACTGAAAAGTAGTGGTGTGAGGTTGTTCAACAATTTGTTCATATGTATTATTATTTTGTGAATGATGTGTCATTATGTTTTGTATGGGACTTTGTGTTGTATTTGGTCTGAAATTTGGATTATTTGTGATTGCTAGGTTTCGAAAATTTCGGTGAACTAATGATAATGGATGGTTTTGTGGTAGGGATTGTATCTGTGGTGCAATAGGTGTTATATCTACATTATTATGTTCTTCGTCGTATGTGTTTTGTCTTGTGGATATTTTTGTATTATATTCTTTTATTTGTGCGTCTAAAAGTATTTTATTGATTGATGATGGAAAAATTCCAAAAAATCCTGCAAATAGTATACGTGCTACACTTCCTTGTCGGTTTACTTGTGTGTGTATAGCGTATGTGTTATAGATTCCTTTTACAGTGAGAAAAGAAATCCTATAAAATTAAACATAGCGTATAAGATAATTAATGTTTCTAAGATGTAATAGGGCCATCCTAGAAAAGCGAAAATTTCGTTTTTTAAGGTGAAAAAACTGAAAATGTTTATAGGTGAAATATCTTGTGGTCTGTATTTTTCACCGTTTAAATATATGTAATCTTTGATATCTTTAAAATATCCGCTATAGTCGTGTGTATGAATGTCTGCAAATCCTGCGGTTTCGGCAATTTTTCGTAAATTCTGGTCGATTGATTGTCGTTGTATTGTGTCCATTTGTGTTAGTAATTCTTGAAACTGTTGTGTTCTGATGTGATGTTGTATATCAGATTTAGAATATATTCCAATTGATTGTAAATCAATTTTTGGGTTACGAGCGATAGCTCTGATGCTTTCGGGTGAACATTTTTTGAGTGGTTGCATTAATGTAGGATACGCTGTAAGTAGGTAGTATTTATCTTCATCAGGGTTTAATTGTATTACATTTTTTGATCCACATGGAACTGCGGTATCCCAAAAATATGTTCGTCTTGAAGGTGTGTCAACAAAATGTACTTTATTTTTATAGAATATGGGGATTCTTTCATAACAACGTTTATCTTTAAAAACATATAATGGTGATGCTTTTTTGGTGCAAGTATAAAATCATAAAATGCTTCCTTCGTAATCAAAAAAATGTGATCTGTTTCCTGATAATAGGTATCCTGCGTAAGGTATTTTTAGTACTGCTAATGCGAGTGATTGTAAGATTTGTGTTCTTTCTAATTCGCATAGTTGATGAAGTGTTTCTAATTCAGAAAGTGACATTTCTTGGAAAATTCTTCTAATTGTGTAGTCTAATTTCATGTCTAAGTGGATATCATAATGAATAAAACCAAAAAATAGGTGCTATTCATCAGTGACAGTTCTTGTAAACGTGTGCTTTTACTGTCATATGGTTTTAGTTTTCCACCGTGTTGACTTTTGCTTTTATAAAAGTTAACTGGGACGTATGATGTTCCTTCATTAATAGGATGACTTGTGGCACATGGGTCAAATTTTATTTTTCCAGTGGTCATGTCGAAACCTTTTTCGTATTCGACAGGTATTTCAGAGTATTGTGTTTTATAAAGTGGATTGCTATATTTACATGCAAATTCTGTTTCTTGATAGACTTGAAAACCTGTTAATATTTTTTCTATATCATGAATATTTTTAAAATCAGTGCTTTGTTTACGAGATGGGTTCACTTGTTAGTATGGAATTGATTCAATAAAATAATTTCCATGAAATTTCATCATTCGAGCGTGTATTTTTGCTACTTGAAATGTTGTGCATGTATCTTCGGTAAAACAAACAATTGTCGCTTGGGTCCTTGTTGTAGGATCACAATAACGTTGATAATTTTTGCAAGGTAATCTATTTCCTTGATATATCATGGTGTTATTAGTTAAATCTCGTGTTAGTTGTATTTTTTCAAGTTGTATTTTCCAATCAAAAAACATTATTTCTTGATAACTTTTTTTTTTTGTGTCTGCTTTGCAGTTTGAAGGGATATTTTTTCCAATGTGTGGTATCCAGTGTTTATCTTGTATATCATAAATTAATCGTCCGTGTGCGCCGTTATATGGGTATTTTTCGTCTATTTTAATATGTCCTTGGTATCGTTCAAGTTCTGCTTGATATACAGAATTGGCAAAGACTTGAAAATTGACTAATTTTCTATCTGTGTTTTTTATTTCTTGTGATATTTAGTCTGAGTAATTCGTTTTAACAATATCGGGATTTATATGTAAAAGTCGTTCTATATTACTTTGATAAAATGATTCATGATCAAGTCGGTTCTTTTTTCCGTTGGAAACTTGTGAACAATGTTCTTTCTTCTCGGAAAATGTTGCTGTAAACTTATATCCTGTGACTGTTGTTGCTCGGGCTTTTGAATACAATGTTGCTATTACATTTGTAGTTTCTATAGTTTGTGGTTCTGTTCGCATTGTGATACCTGGTTAATTGCATATTTGTGTAGTGTTTTTTGTTCGTTTTCTTCACAATCATAGTGTGTTACTAATAAATCCTGGTGTCCTGTGCGAGGAGAAAGATTAGTGTTTTGGTCGGAAAATATTGGAAAAAGGATGTTTTGAAATAGTAATATTTTTAGAATATACATGTGTATGATAATCCTGAGTACGGGTTATAAAATGTGATGTAACCAATTGTCTTTTTGGTATATCTGTCGTATTTATATATTACTTCAGTTGTTATAAATGGTGGTGGTGGCGATTGAGCTGTTATATTTGGTGGGTTTAATGGGTAAGGATGTTGAGCAATGTTGTTAAGTTTAACCGTGATTTCAAATTTTAATTGTAGACTATTTTGTTGGAGTATTTGGATGTTATGGTCACGAAGGTCTTCGCGGATGTCGTATCTATACTGTAGTCTATGGAGTGCCCAGTTGTGGAGTCGGTTACTTTCCGGATGTTGCCCAAATAATGGTGGGGGTGCTCTGAACGTGTTCCAATCTAATCTTAAAGGGATATTTGATGATGATTGTTCTCGATATCTAGCGTCGAGATTGTTTGGGAAAATTAAAGGGAAAAGTGTCGGTGAGATCTGACTTAATGATGGTGTTGACGGCAGTGATAATGTTTCTGGTAATGATGATGGTGTTGTAGCTGTAGAAATATCTATTGGTTCATTTACTATGTTTGGTTCGCCTTGTGTATATAAGTGTGTTGCCCAATATGGTAGGCGTTCGTTGGGATTGAGGGGGTTAAAAGGATTTTCACGTATTTGTTCAGATGTCGGTGTTGAACCTAAGTAATCTGAGGGTATACTTGAGGTGCTATGTTGTGAAAGGATTGTGGGGGTTTCTGGTAATGTACTACTTGATATTTCTGAAGTAGTTGGTGTTGGTGATTGGGGTATATCAAAATGAACTCTGGGGATTTGAAAATTTCTATTTCTTTGTGCACGTATAATTTTTTCTATATCTATTTTTTCTAGTCTATATTTTTCAACTGTATTTTGATTTTGATAATATGTCTTGCTCTATTTAAGTCTTGTGGTAATGTGGGGTATAAATTACATATTGGTTTTTTTAGGGATGCTTGTCGCTGAACTGGTTCTAGTGGTTCAGATAAGCGAGCGTGTCGTTCTTCAAAAGTGTATGGGTTATCTTGAAAAGAAATTCGTGTAGATGTTTGGGGGTTTTGGGTAGTTGTGGGTATGGCTGGGTTTTCTTGGGAAGATATCGGTGAAGACTCATTTTGCGACGGTTGGTTAGCAATTTTAGAAACATGTCCGACTGATCTTTTTCTAGTGAGAAGATTTATGTTTATTGTAATATTCTTCGATGAAAAGAATTAAAAAGATTGTTGCTAAGGCGAATGTGACTATTCCTTTTTTTACACATTTGCACATTGTCATTATTAGGGATGATAAAAATGTGATGAAAATTATGAATAGTAAAAAAATATCTGTTCTACTAAAAAATGTTCGTAACATTTAAATAGATTGTGAATTATCGTACCTGTGAATATGATCAATGATTTGGGAAAGTTGGAGATATATTTCAAATAGGGAGTAGAAAATTAAAAAAATATTGCAAAAAATTGTTAAAACGGTTACTAAGGCTTCAAAAGTTTCAATAAAAAATACTAGCAAAAATTTAAATAGAGTGAAAACTTTTATGAAAAAGTTTATGATTATATTTTTTAAAGTATCGATTGTTAAGGAGAGAAGCATTTAAGAAATGATTCATTCGTCGAATAATTTTTGAAATTCTGGGGCGAAATTCAAGTGTGGTCGGATTATTTATTGATTTTTTGACAAGTGGGTTGAGTTTTGTGAAAAATTGTTGGAGGCTAATTTTATGGTGCTCGGGAGTTCTTCTTTGCTTTGTTTTTATTTGTTGGGTGATCTGCGGTATTTTTGAAATGTTTGTAACTTAGGCCAAATGATTATGGTCCTTTTTTACTTTAGGCTAATTTGCCATTCTTGGTTGGTGGGTTTTCGAGGTCTGAGTTGAGAAAATATTGTTGATCTTTGCGTTATTAGATAGGGGAGGGTTGTAATATTATGGTGGTATTTATTTTAGTTATCAAATTTTAGCGAGTTGCTTATTTTTAAACTGGAGGTTGTAAAGTTATAGTTATAGATATGCTTGGAGTTTAATATCTATCGGCTAGTAGGTTTGTGTTAGAGATATAAAAGCGTATGTTTCAGCATGTTATCTTGAATATATGAAAATTCAAAATGATTTAGAGGTGTACAAATTAATAATTTTAAAATCAAAGTTGTTTTTGAAATTCAACTTTCTTTAATATTTTAGATTGTGGAATGAATGTTTTGCAATTTTTACGTGGTTGATTTCTAAGTCGTGATGATTCTCTGTGTTCTGATTTTTCTACTTGTTCTTGTGGTAAAGTTTTTCTATCATTTTCCTGTTTCTTTCTTTTTGAGGTATTTTTAGGTCTGGTGTTTTTGTATTGTTTTGAGTTGTGTTTTGTTTTTGATTTTGTTTATGATGAACGTTGTCCTGTACATTTGTTTCCTGTTCTGTATGTGTATGGTTTTGAATAACTTTTAAACCTTTAAAAGAATATAATTGAGTTAATTCGCGTAATGCGTATTCTTTCGGATAGTAAGGTATTAGATTGTTACGATGTTGAACAATTTCTTTTTCTGGTTGGATCTATGAGTTTATACGTTACGTCAGTGGGTTTGGCAATTATTTGGTATGGTCCTTTTCAAAGTGGTTGTAGTTTTTTAGAGATTCCTTTTTGTGTATTGAAAATAGGTATTAAGACAAATGTTCCAATTTTTAAATCTGTGGCTGGCATAAAGCTTGAATTATTTTGGCTGTTAATGTTTTGCCTTTGTAGCAATTTTTTTGTTACTTTTTGGTAAATTTCATTGTGTTTTTTATCTTTATTTAAAATCCATTCGGTATGTGTGCCAGAGGCTAATTTAAGAATTTGTGGGTGATGAAAATGATCTTCATCATGTGTGTTTAAAGATAGGTTATAACAAATTTAATCTTTATTTGATTGGCACTAACCTTGTGCGTTTTTATGGGCATTTGCTGTAAACATAATTGGTTTTCGTGGCTTTTGATTTAAAACCATTTCATATGGTGACATTCCTAAAGTTGTGAATTATATGATAAGGGAAATAATTTTACATCTGCTTACCATTCTGTGTATCGTGTATCATTTCCATTTATGATACATCTGAGATATTCTTGTAATGAACGGTTCATACCTTCGACTAAACCGTTTGTCCACGGTGCATGAGATGTACGTGGTTTACGTTTGATGTTATATAAGTGGCATAGTGTGATGATTTCATTATTTATAAACTCTGTACCGTTGTCTGTAACTAAGATTTCGGGTATTCCGAATTTAGCTATCCAATGTTCGTAAACTGTTGTGAAAGCGTAATAAGCATTACAATGTGGCAATGGGTTGAGTGCTACTTAATGTGTGAATGCATCAACAATGACCATAATGTAGGAGTCTTCTTCAGAGGATGGTGAAATTGGTCCTTTTGTGTCGAATGAAATACGATGGTTGAAATACATACTTTGTCCTTTAAAATCTTGTTTTTGTGCTATATGTTTTTGATTTGGATAATGTTTGTTCAACTGACATATTATACAATCGTTGCATAATACTTTTATCCAAATTGGTACATTTGGGAAATAAAAATTTTGTGTAAAGTTCGAGTATGTTTTTTCTGATCCTGAGTGTTTTTTTGTATTTTGTGTATGGGAGATGTTTAATGCTATTAGTATCATACTTAAAGGAAGACAGGGAACTTTAGAATCATTTAATTGATATTCTAAAAGATCTGTATTTTCATTGATTGTTGTGTTATTAAATTTTCGGAAATATCGGAGGAGTGTTATGTTTCCTAAAATTGTGGTATCAGCTTTTGCTGGCTTAGTTTTATATTTGTGCCATGATTTTAGTTGTCTAATTACTGGGTCGAGATTTTGATAATGTTTTAAAAGTTCAAGTGTAATTTTTTCTGTTGGGGGGAGAAAAATATTGTCAATTTCTAGTTTTGATAGAGGAATTGTGTCAAGTGGATCATGGAGGTCAAAAACTTGATTTAGTGTGTATTTTGAATCATTTGTTTGTGGTCCTGATGAATTTGTTTTATCGGTCAAATTTTCTTTTTCAATTAATGGAAAAAGGTCTTTTTTATGCGATTGTTGTTTTATTTTCTTTTGTTGAGTATTATTTTTTATCCATTGTGAGTATGGAATTGGTTTAAAAGTAGATGTGCCTAATAAATCAACTTCATAGTGATTATTTTGGCAATCTAAATGGAGTGGAAAATGTTGTAGATTATTTATTTGGGATTGACCAATGTCAGTTGTTACTGCATATTTGCATTCTAATCGAGATGATGTTTCATCTTTTGCGAGATAGAATTTAATATTTTTTGGTATTTCAACTGTAGTTTTTCGTGTAAGTAGTTCAAGTGGCGTATTTCTACTTAATGTATCTGGTAATGCAAGGTTTTTTCCTGCAGTCCAAACTATATTTAAGTTTGGGAATTTCATTAGAATTAATTGATATCTATAAACTCTATGATTAGGATTTGATTTTTGTGTGAAGAGAAATATAATTGGTTTATGATCTGTAAATAGAATTGTTGGTTGTTTTGATCCAAGTATCAGAATTTCGTATTCTGTAAGTGTATAAATTATAGCTGTACATTCTCTCATTAGAGTTGAGAGTCGTAGCTCGGCTTGTGTGAATAATCATGAATTTGCTGATATAAGATTCTTTTTATTTGTTCCACTATGTGATTGTAGTAATGCTGCGCCGACGCCAAAATTTGAAGCATCGCACATTGCATAGAATGGTTGGTTTGGATCTGGATTTGTGTTTGAAATTTGTTCTGTCAAAAGTTTTTTAATTTCTTCAAATCGAGCTTGATGTTCAGTGGTCCATTCAAAATTGTTTTGTTGTTTGAGGATATTATAGAAAGGTCTTAAGTATAATTATATTTTGTAAACTTATTTACTTAAGAAATTCAACATTCCAAGGAATTCTTGGTTTTTCGTTTTATTTGTAGGTGGTTGAAGTTTTTGGTTTGCATCAATGCGTGATTTAATAGGGTGAAAGTACTTCGTTCAATATTATGTCCTAAAAATTTAACGCGTGTTAAAAAGAAATGTGATTTATCAGGGGCTGCATTCAGATTTTCGTTCTGAAGTATTTTATGATATTGTCCCAAAACTGTAAACGTTTCTTCTTTAGTTTGTGATTGCATGAAAACATCATCTAAATATGTGATTGCATTTTTCTTGAGTATTAGTGGTCTAAAAACTTTACTCATGAAAGCTGAAAAAGCTGCTGGTCCTATGGTTATTCCATAGAATAATCAATTAAATTCATATTGTTGATTTCCAATAACAAATTGTGTTAAACGTCGTGATTGTTCATCTAGTGGCATTTGATTATAAGCACTATTCATATCTGCGGTTGTGAAGTATTTACCATTTATCTTTGTTAAGATATTTTGCATTAGTCATTAGGCCAATTGCATTTTTGAATCGTCAATTAGTGAATTGAGATATCTAGCGTCTTAAACTATTTTTAGCGATTCACCTTTTGCTAGAACTATAACAGGGTTGATGAAAGTATTACCTTTTGGTTGTTCTTCTTTATTTACTTGTGATATAATTTCGTATTGTTCTAAAATATCAAGTAATCTATTTACCTTATCGTGTAAAAGAATCGGTACTTTACTTGCTCTTTGTTTTTTGAAAACTGCGTCAGATTTTAATGGAAGGTGTAGTGATGAACTAATTTTTCTAACGTCAAATTTTGATGTTTCGTAGACTGTTGAATATTTTAACAGTTGTTTAGCTAACATGTCAAATTCATCTTGTGTTATTTGTCAGTGTTGAAAATTAAACATTGTTAAAAACTTTTGTTGTTCTTTTGTGTAATTTGTTATATTGAATGTCGGTTTAAAATATGGTGTTTTTGTGAAATAATCTGTGTTTCTTTTTTCACTACTTATTTTATTATTTATGGATAATTTTTCGTCAAGAACTGTTGGTTGGCAAATATCTAATAATTGTAATATATTATTAACTCGGTAGGCTACTTCATTTATAGGTGAAATTGTAGCATTTGTTTCACAATATCCTAAAAGTCCTAGGGGTAATGTTATTTTATATAGTGTATTGTTATACACGTGTAATGAAATAATATCGGAATAATTGTTGTTTTTGTCTACATTCGGCAATACTGTGTGCGTATCGTCGGCTATAATTACGCCATTTCTTGAAAGATGGTTTGCCTTTAAATATTGGATTACGTTCGTAGATGTTTAGTATTTCAGTAATCTTTTCAATCAGTTCTGTGTCTGATTCTTGTACGTTATTTATATGTGTAGTATTTGTTTCAATCCGGTTAACATATTGTAGTTTTAGATTTTCTGTTTCTTCGAGTTTCATTGTTATTTCTGCTTGTTCTAGTTTATCTTCTAATTTTCTAAAATCTAAATCTGGTTCTCAAATTGAGAAAGGATGAGATGCTCTCTTTCTTATAGCTATTTTCCTTAATTGAGGTGTTAAGGTCATCATTAAAATTTCTGTAATTTTTGTGTTTTTGTAGTCATGCGTATTGAGTGAATATGCTTTTCGAACTAGTGTTTCGATTCGAACTGCTAATTGTTTAATTGTTTCATTTGGTAATCTGCGTATTTTGTTGCATAAAACTCTTTGATGTTGTTTGTTTCTTTCAGAATCAAACATTTTTGAAAATTCTTGTGTGAATCTTGTCCAATCTGATTTTATTTCTATGGGTAGTACTGAAAACCATTTTTGGGCTGGTTCGGGTCCTATATTTAAAATATTAATTGGTTTGGGTCCTATATTTAAAATTAAATTTGCTGTTACTGCATTTAAATAATCTTCTACAGAATATTCAGGGTCTCTTCCTGTGAATACCATTAATGGTTTATTCGATGTTTTTGATGACCCACCCATGAGGTATGGATTCATAGTCATCTGTAGTGATTCTGCGGCGTTTGGCATTTGTGAGAAGTTTGAAAGTTGATTTTTTGTTATTTCTTGTTGCTGAAGATAATATGGAAGCGGTATTTCATTTTGCGTTTGAGTCGGTTGGTAAGAATGCATTGACATTGGGTTTTGTGGTTGTATAGGTTGAAAAGATTGTGCGTTAAATGGATTTTGTATATGCATTGGTTGTTGATTCTGCATATCCGTTGGATTTTGTGGGTAAATTTTCATATTTTGGGATGGTTGAGATTGTCGCGGTCTTTGTGTGCGATTTTCTTTAGTATATGGTGCAAAAATATCTGGTTGATAGTAATTATCATCATCAGATGATAAGTAATTTGAGTTATAAGATGTTTGTTGTTTATTCTTATTTTGGTGAAAAAAATGGGTAATTTTCACTATAATCCTGTGGAGGGTGTGGATTAT
The DNA here is from genome assembly GCF_963678635.1 of Symsagittifera roscoffensis. Classification (NCBI taxonomy): domain Eukaryota; kingdom Metazoa; phylum Xenacoelomorpha; order Acoela; family Convolutidae; genus Symsagittifera; species Symsagittifera roscoffensis. The sequence continues at coordinate 70,891,237 of NC_087064.1, forward strand.
CTGGAAAATTTACTGAATTGGTCGATGTATTTGGAAGATTCCAATAATGAGAACATACGTGGTTTAAATTTTGTGTCTTTTTTTGGGGGGTTGATTTGTTTTTGATTCATGTACATAATTATAATTGTGTTATGTAAAATTGTTTCTTGTGAACGTTTTCCGTGTTTTTGACGGTTTTGTCATTGGTCTATATGTCTGATAGTCCATATGGGAATATTTTGGAGCAACCGAAGGTTTAACGGTCGATTGTAAGGTTACAATTTGGGAGTATTAGTGAAATATTTTGTTGTGTAGTCGTTACTTTTGTTTGGACGAGTTCTTCATTTATGAAGTGTGATGGTGTTTGAATGTCTTGCTGTGTAAGATTTCTAGTTCCATTGAGATTTTCATTATGTATGACTGTTGAATTTAAGCTGTTATTTCGTGTATCAGGTAAAAATGTATTATAATTTAATGGTGTTGCGTCAATCGTTAATGGTATTACTTTTACATAGTCTCTGTGAAAAGATATTGTACTTATTGCTTGACTTGAGATATCGGCTGGAATATTTATAAATGCTGGATGAGACCATTCAGGGTCCCAAACGTAATCTGATTGTTCTGCAATGACAGTATCGTCATTGGTACTTTGGGGTCTAAAATTTTTTCTTGCTTGTGCAATTAAATCTAAATTGTAGGTAAAATAATCTATTTTAAACAATGCTAAGATTTTTTGTAAATCATGTTTAGTGTTTTGTGAGACATCATTATTGGTGAAAATTTCACGGATTATATTTAAAAATGTTGAAAATGCAGTGATTTTGTTTCTTATTTTTGTATGTTTGGATGTTTGGGTTGGTGATGTGCTTTGAGCTTCTGTTTTCTCTAATATAGATAAATAACTATATATTATTGCAAAAATTTGTTGGTGAATATCGAGTTTGCTTTCTGTGAATTTTGATATTGTATGCTTTTGGTTTATTTTTTGAATACTTTTGAAAATTCTGAATCAATATTGTCTGTTTGGATAACATATTTACCATGAATTTTTAGTGGTGTGCTGAATTCTATGGTGTAGATTCCGTATTGTTGTGTTAGGTTACATATGTCTTTCAAATAACCTTCTATAATTTGTCTTTTGATTTTTATATCCGGGAATTCTGCTTTACATGGACTGATTCCTGGTTCAAACTAATTTACGAGCAAGTTTTTACAAAATCGTGTTTGTCCTCTATCATTGAGTGAATCTATATGAAAGGGAAAAACTGCTTCTTCATCTGGACTTTCGTCACTTCGAGTGTGGCTCATTTTTTCGTTTGATGACTGTTAATATATAATCGATCATGGATGGGACAATTTTAATTTATTGATTTCTTTAATTTGTATAGTTCGTCTAAACTGCTGGCTTCTGATTTGGAAAATGCATTTCTATTTTTTGAAAATCTTTTTCATGTTATTTGTTTTTGTTTGCTTATAATTTTTTTTATTGTTTGTCGTTTTGTTCTAATGTATCCAACTGTTTGTGTATGTGGGGTTATTACAAGATCGTATTTTTGGTTGCCTATTTCACAATTGTGTAAAACGATTGTTTGTTTATCTCCTAAATTCTTGAATGACATAAGGTTTAGGGTGAGGGATGCAAGAAGTTATTAGTGATTTATATTTTCCTAGACTGTTAGTTCTCACGATTTTTTGGTTAGCTTAACCTGGGTCTTTTTGTTCAGGGTTGGAGAGAAAAGTATATCAATTCCGGAGAAAGATTTTTACTTTCTCGTGGCTAGTCTAAGTTAAGGTGTTAACTTAATTAATCTTACTTAGGGGTAGTGATTGTGTTCAAGGGTTGGAGAACAGTAAATCGATCCACAAGGTTCAGGTATAATTAGAACGCAAGTAGTTCGTTAGATACTATTTTAAACTTAATAAGTCTAAGATCTATCCTGGGTATGATAAGAGGAGGGTTCAAGTGAATGATGAATAACCGAAGTTCTTCACTGTTTAGCCTAATTAGAAAGGTTAGTGTTATTAAAAATTTCTAATAGTCCTGGGTTTTTTGAAAAGTTTGGATAAAGAATCGACGTTTGAGGTCGTTAGACACTTGATAAGTGGGTGGGGGAGAACACAATTGTTCTTTTTGATCCAAGGATAAGCCTTGATGATCAGAATTTAAAATTGATAAAATCTTATTTAAAATAGATAAAATTATTTAGATCCAAGGAAAGCCTTGATAATCTGGTTTAAGATTAAATAAAATTAAGTTTAAAATGGTTTAAATTTATTTAAGGTTTTAGTTTTTAATGATATTATTTGGCTTACGATTGCTGTTATGTTTAGGTGATGAAGCTGTATTAACAGGATGATTTATATTTACTAACAATTTATTGTCATGCTACTAATTTATATTTTTGTTTTCAATAAATATTTTTCAAATATGTTTTATGTAATACTGCAGAAATTGAGAGAACGATTTGAGATCTTTTTATCAATCGTTATTGTACATTAGTAATTTTGGTTAGCGCCTGAAATAATCATTGAAGGTTTGCTTCAAAGATTTTATGTTTGCAAATGAAAATCTAAATTCATTGCTAATAAGATTCTAAATATAAAAGTTTGTGTTGGCTTTTGCCGTACAACCATGAAACTAAATGGTAAGTTTCTACGTAGTCGTATGTCGTCTCTTGTCCGAGGTCTTCTTCCAATACCGGGAATTTCTTGTATTGTGCGGAATAGCGGCTCTGATCTATTGAGTCGTAGAGACATTTCAATTAAGTTATTGTCGTGTAACATTTTGAAAATCTATATTTGGTTAATTCTAAGCTATTAAGGTCTTATTCGAGACTTATGGTCGCACCAGATGAGTTATGTCCTTGAGGTTAACTCATAGAGTAATTTCGCATAGGGTACACCGTCTGCTCTTCACGCTATCTTATTTTCGGCCGGATAGATTCGTGCAACTTCTTAATCTAATACCGATCCTAATCTTACTCTTATATCTACTAGTCTCAGGGTGTTTAACTAGTCTCTGCTAGGCTCAATAGATCTAGAGTATACTGGCTTATTGCGACTGCTGAAGTTCTTATGGAGAAGTAACTAATTTCTAAGTTCAATTCAAATCTCTCTGGTGCTGAAATTACCAATAATTTCAGCACTTACAAATAAGTGGGTTGTTAGTTGGATGGATTATGATTGGTTAATATTAAATATTTTACTGTGGTAAAATATCTAATTTATCCAATAATAAAATGTAGTTTAGATCAAGTTCCAGTATCATTATTAAATGGGTATCGTATTAAAGCATTAATAAATCGGGACAAAATCTTTTTATCACAATTGATCCTGAGAAAATCCTGGGAGAAGTCAACCATCAGGTCGTGGCACCCTCAGGTCGTGGCCCCCTGCGCTATGACTCAGAACTAATCGCAGGGTAGGATGTTAACCACTTCATGACATCAACATCAGAGCTAATTACTCTGCAAAACTCACCTTTTAGACCATTTAGACTAGTAACGAAATCACGACAAACAAATAAACTAAAAAAACTTCCAATAGAAATGTTTTTTTAGACCATAATTATAATCTTTTTTGCAAAAGAATCAAATAACAAAACCTGCTCATATAAATAGTCAGAATCAACCACAGGTACAATACTACAACCAACAAGTACCACAGCAAAACCTTCAATCAGTTTTTTTTCCAATGATAAACAACGAGCTACAATAGACCGCAGCAAAAACTTTCCATTTTTTCAACAAAATAAAAACATAGCTAAAAACAGTTCACAAGAGTTCAATAAAAAATTCAGAAGATGAAAACTATTTCAATCAAAATCAACAATGAATTAATACCAATCAACGGGATCATAACTGGAATATTGATCAACCAGATCCTATTTATCAACCAGATATTTTTGAAACTTATACACGAAATAAACAAACACGTCAATCAAGGCAAACCTTCCCTACAAGACAAAACTCAGCATCATACAATAACAATTACAACTAACAAAATCCAAGAAATGCACAAAGCTACCAACTAAATCAAACGCAAAATGGAATCCCATTACCATGTTAATTACAACAACATGAAATTACAAAAACATAACCCACAAATTTTTCTCTAATACTAAATGCAGCAGAATCACTTCAAATGGCTATGAACCCATACCTTATGGGTCATTCATCAAAATCTTCTAACAAACCTCTAATGGTACTCACAGGAACAGATCCTGAATACTCAGTAGATGATTACTTCAACGCAGTCACAGCTAAATTAATTTTAAACATAAGATCTGAACCAGTAAATACGCCACTTCATGAAAATTGGATACATAGACGCAAAGCTCTAATTCAAACCACACTTGATGGCGCAGCTCAAAAATGGTTTTCAGTTTTAACGATAGATATTGAATCAGACTGGAAAAGATTCTCACAAAAATTTTCAAAAATGTTCGATTCCTAAAGAAATAAACAACACCAAAGAGTTCCATGCAATGAAATTCGTAGGTTCCCTAATGAAACAATTAAACAACTCGCAGCAAGAATTGAAACATTAGTAAGAAAAGCATATTCTTTCAATACGCATGAGTACGAAAACACAAAAATGTCAGAAGTCTTAATAATGACTTTAACACCACAACTACGTAAAACAGCAATAAAAAGAGAGCATCACATCCATCATCATTTCGAGAACTCAATATAGGTATCACCTATAACAAGCTGAAATTACTATGAAATTTGAAGAAACAAAAAAATTAAAATTACTATACTAAATATTGTTGAAACAACAACCTCATAAATAAACAAAATTGATGAATCTGACACTGATTTAGCAGAAATAAAAACTGAATTATTAAACATCTACGAGAACTATTAAACCAAATTTCAAAAGTAATCCATCATTCAAACAATGGTGTAATTATTGTCGCATATAGGGACACAGCATTGCTGAATGTAGACCAAAACGGCAAGATGATCAAAATAAAACACAGAAACATAAAGAACCAAACAAATTTTTCTATCAATATATGAATAAATTTTATCTCTTGTAAAACTAGCTCAGGAAAACCACTCTCAGATAACCATAATAGCTACAGACAAAAAACCCCACCGAAATAATTATCGGGGAAGATCTCCAGACCGAAGAAATTCACAAAAGCTCGCACAAAAAAGATATAGTTCTCACAAAAAAAATAATGGTCAAAATAATCAATATCGAAACAACTACTCAACATCAAATTCAAACGGAATTAATTACTCAAATTATAATAGAAAATATTCCTTTTAAAATTCGCGGAATAGATATTAATCAAACAAACGTTCTGGAAATTCCTCACATAACCGCCACCGAAACTAATCAAATAATAGAAATAGACAATATTTAGATACTCGATTACAAAATTATTCAAACAATAGATCAAACTACAATGAAAGTTGCAATAAACCGCGTGACAACTCCACAAAACAAAACATTAATTACCCAAATCGACAAAAAAATTTTCTCAGTCACCACACAGGAATAACACACAATATACAAGTTCACAACAAAACTATAGAAGCAGTACAGCTAAATATCAACGGCAAATTAACAAAACACAATCAACTGAAAAAATTCAAACAGACCCTTCGGGTATTGACCACACAGGAAATTCGAAATTACAGTTAAATCACATACATTGTGAATCCACAAATGATGAGAACGAAACAGAAAACACACTTTCAAAAAACATGCTTCATATTGAAAATGAATACGAAACACCAATTGATTCAAATTATTACCAAAACATGAAAGCTTAGATAATTTCAAAAAGTCAGACAATAGACAAATCACAACAAAATATACTAAAAAAATTGAAGAAAGTTCAAAATTGAATAAAATATCAAAATACAACAAATAAAATACAACCACCTAAAGAAAGAATTTGGTTAATCCCACTTCTCTTAGAAAGTCCAAAAAAATTTTGTCCAAAAAGAATTTGGTTAATCCCACTTCTCTTAGAAAGTCCAAAAAGACCTAGAAAGATTTTCAACCACCCGACCTTGAAATTGGTTTTTATTTGACTCAGGAGCAGAAGCAAATATTATAAACAAGTAGTAGATGTTGGAGCTGAAGTGGGGGGGGGGGGGGGGGTGCATGGCGGACCCCATGTATTAAGATACGTTATAGATTTCCGGTCCGCCATGCTATGTATTAAGATTGGGTATAGAGTGTACAATTTATTAAGATAGGGAATACCGATGGTAAGGTTTTATGGTTTGTGTGATGGTAAGATAATGGTAAGAAAAACGAAAGTTTTTTGGTTTTTGTCTAATTTTTTCGCAAAAATCTCGGCGCGCGTTACCTAATTGGGAACAGTTAATTGTTAATTACGTGTAGATTGTAGAATAAAGGTTATGTATTTAGTTTTTTGGTGCATGGTAAGTCAATGGTAAGAATTTTTGTGCAAAAACTTGGAATTTTTATCAAAAAATTTTTTTCGAAAAAAAAAAAAAATTCAAAACACGATAAAGTTAGCTATTATTTGACCTAATTTATTAAATAATCTTACTTTCTATCTAATTGAAACAATGCTGAAACCTACTGAAACTTCGAAAAAATTCAAATTTTTTGAGAAAAAATTGCAAAAATTTCAAGTATTTGGAAAAAATTTCAAAAATTTCAAGTATTTGGAAAAAATTGCAGAAATCTCATAATTTTGGTTAATGTATTGTTGCTTTTGATCTAATTTTAAACATACTTTTACTTATAAATTTTAAAAATAAGCTAAAACTATATGTTAATTGGCATTATGTTGAGACAATGATACAAAATTTTGAATAAAAAATGACTTTTTCAACAATTTTTTCTCAAAATTTTGAAATACGATGAAGTTTACCTTAATTTGAGCTAAATATTTGGTTATACAATGCTCTAAACACTGAAAAGAAGGTTCATAGTAGCAGAATCAATTTTGAAACTTCCGGAAAACAGTAAAATTAGTCGTAATTTTCGAGAAGGTAAAATAAAAATTAATCCATTTTCCATTTCGAACCTTTACTTCGGTTTTTAACTGTTTTTTTTTGTCCAGTTCAGGGATTGTTTTTAGGAATCTCAATTCAAATGAACATTAAGGGTAAAATCCTATGAAATTTCTAAATCGAACTCCATGATTCAACTCCTCCTCATTTTTTTTTCTCATTGAATTACCCAAATTTGTAAAAAAAAATTGTGAGAAATTTTTCAGGTTAAAAATTAGAAAATTCTGATTATTGATAAAAAAATTAACGGTTTATTGCTAAAATTGTTTAAAATGGGATAAATTTTTCTTAAAAATTTATTCGATATTGGCTCAAATTCAACAAAAACTTCTTCATAACTGATGATTATCTCTTTGTTGCTTCTGCAACATAACTTTCAAGATTTTCCGTAGAGTTTTTCCATGTTTTAAAGTTATTCTTGCTTTCTGTTTTAAAGATGTTGGAGCTGAAGTGGGGGGGGGGGTGCATGGCGGACCCCATGTATTAAGATACGTTATAGATTTCCGGTCCGCCATGCTATGTATTAAGATTGGGTATAGAGTGTACAATGTATTAAGATAGGGAATACCGATGGTAAGGTTTTATGGTTTGTGTGATGGTAAGATAATGGTAAGAAAAACGAAAGTTTTTTGGTTTTTGTCTAATTTTTTCGCAAAAATCTCGGCGCGCGTTACCTAATTGGGAACAGTTAATTGTTAATTACGTGTAGATTGTAGAATAAAGGTTATGTATTTAGTTTTTTGGTGCATGGTAAGTCAATGGTAAGAATTTTTGTGCAAAAACTTGGAATTTTTATCAAAAAATTTTTTTCGAAAAAAAAAAAAAATTCAAAACACGATAAAGTTAGCTATTATTTGACCTAATTTATTAAATAATCTTACTTTCTATCTAATTGAAACAATGCTGAAACCTACTGAAACTTCGAAAAAATTCAAATTTTTTGAGAAAAAATTGCAAAAATTTCAAGTATTTGGAAAAAATTTCAAAAATTTCAAGTATTTGGAAAAAATTGCAGAAATCTCATAATTTTGGTTAATGTATTGTTGCTTTTGATCTAATTTTAAACATACTTTTACGTATAAATTTTAAAAATAAGCTAAAACTATATGTTAATTGGCATTATGTTGAGACAATGATACAAAATTTTGAATAAAAAATGACTTTTTCAACAATTTTTTCTCAAAATTTTGAAATACGATGAAGTTTACCTTAATTTGAGCTAAATATTTGGTTATACAATGCTCTAAACACTGAAAAGAAGGTTCATAGTAGCAGAATCAATTTTGAAACTTCCGGAAAACAGTAAAATTAGTCGTAATTTTCGAGAAGGTAAAATAAAAATTAATCCATTTTCCATTTCGAACCTTTACTTCGGTTTTTAACTGTTTTTTTTTGTCCAGTTCAGGGATTGTTTTTAGGAATCTCAATTCAAATGAACATTAAGGGTAAAATCCTATGAAATTTCTAAATCGAACTCCATGATTCAACTCCTCCTCATTTTTTTTTCTCATTGAATTACCCAAATTTGTAAAAAAAAATTGTGAGAAATTTTTCAGGTTAAAAATTAGAAAATTCTGATTATTGATAAAAAAATTAACGGTTTATTGCTAAAATTGTTTAAAATGGGATAAATTTTTCTTAAAAATTTATTCGATATTGGCTCAAATTCAACAAAAACTTCTTCATAACTGATGATTATCTCTTTGTTGCTTCTGCAACATAACTTTCAAGATTTTCCGTAGAGTTTTTCCATGTTTTAAAGTTATTCTTGCTTTCTGTTTTAAACATGTTTTCGCTATTGAACACACTTTACTAGAAAATTTAGTCAAAACTGGAGAGTTTAGGAGGAAAATAGTATCAATTGAACGAACAATTTGCTAGCAGAGATGAAATTAGAACTGATACCGTATGATTATTACAATAAAAAATGTTAAAATCTTCCTCGAGGTTCCCCTGTTCAGTTGCTATTGTAAACTATTTAAGCAAAAATACACATTTTGGAATCATTAACTATCACTTTTCTTGCAAAATAGTTATTAACTCGCTTTTTTTTCTTAATTTATGACGGAAATTTTCTCAGAAATATCCAAGTGAGAAAGAATTGGTGCTAGTTAAAACATTCAAAAATATATGTACACAATGAGAATATAAAGGTGTATTTTTACGATCTAAGAACAAATTAGGAGCAGCTCTATTAGCTGTAATCTGAAAATCTCCGGAAATACGCAAGAGAACCTAGTTCCTAACATCTACAATATAAAAACTTCTGAAAGAGCGAGTCTCAAAAAATTGATTTAGCAAAGCAAGGTGCAAACTGGAACAATTGTGTAATTTTCCAATTTTTTTTTTTAAGAAAAAAACTCTATGTTGTAAAAATGAAGTAATGTATTGTATATAGTGTTGTATATTCTATGTAGTATTGTGTAGCAAGGAAAAGTAGATCTTGAATCCAAGTTTTCGATTTATGCTTTATGTATCTTCTTCCAAAAGATGTCGAATTGGGTTTGCTTTTCAAAAATTATCTTCAAAACATTTGATCTTTCATATAAAGTACCAAATATATCAAATGATAACACTTTTTTCTAATGAATTACGGATAAATATAAGACTTTGAGAATTTTTATGTTGGATTTTTTCTCACGATATACTTTATAAGCTAAATTTTAGTAAAAGTATCTCAAATCTCTTAAGGATTAAATTGAGCTTCTATCTCATTTTAGCATTTTCTCAGTTTCTGCTTCATCTACTTTCTACCAAATGAATTCATTTTGAGCAAATTTTTACTTAAAAATTGAATTTTAGATGAAAAAATGTATCGTTTCAACGAACGATCAATAATGCGAAGCTGAATTAATACCATAAACCCTTTACTAAAAAGCTTTAAAGGATTTTCTCAAGCTCATAACTGTATAATGCTGTTTTAAATCTGAATTTCTTTTTTAGACTAAATTTTTAGTTGGAATGATGTGTATCATTATCTTGAAACTTTCAAAGTTTAGCAAAATATACATTTTTTCCAGGTCATTTATCAATTTCTTTTCTGAAATTATCAAAAAATCAATAGAAAAACATTATTCTTAATAAGTCAAACCACATTATCTGCTTAAAAAGCTCTGCTCTATGAACACTTTTACAAGCACAAAACAAGGAAAACTTTAAAATAGCAACTACAAAAAACCTTTCAATTAGTTGATGTTTTCCAAATATCCAAGTTTTACAATTTTTAGGTGAATACTTAAATACTCATTAGCATATGTTATGCACTTTACTACAAATTTATCACAACAAATCTCCGCAAGCTTGCAATCAATGGAGTTTTTACTGTTGATTAAAAGTTTTCGGATCGAGTTCCATGGAAAGCTTCACGACGATTTGAAATCGAGTTTTGCTGTCTTTACATCAATCAAAACCTTTGAATAAAAAAATAAATGACAGTTCAGGTAATGTAATGTATAATTACTGACTAGATTTGTTACAATTGCTGAGACTTTTCAGATTCAGTAAAAACTATTAATCATAGTAATTTCTAAGTTTTTCAAAAAAAACTATAAAATTTTACCTTTTCCTGAAGTGTGTTTGGAGTCTGCTGAGCACATAATTTAATATTATGCTGAGAATGCTTCTTCTTGAAATGATTAGCGAGTTCCTCGCTGCTATAAGTATAAAAATTACAGTTAGAACACTTCAAAACACCACATGTTCTACGACGTCTTGATGCATCTTTGTGAGTGTATTCCCTGCCACATTCAAGACATGCAACTCTTTCGTTTCTATTGAGTGAAGGCATCTCAATAGTAAGGAAAAATTAAATGGGAGATTTAAAATGTACCAAATTTTTAGATAAGGTGAGTTGAATAGCCTCAAAAAATAAATAAAAGTAAATAAAAACAGCAAAATTATTAACCAATTGTTTTTAACGAGAAAGAAAATCAGAATGGATATGCTATTTAGCCTAGCTGAAATAAAAATCATCCAATCTAACCATGGAATTTTTAAAAGTATCAACCAATCAGAATCGAGCATTAATTACAAGGAAACTTTTATCTTTTTTGATATCAACCAATCAGAATTGAGCTTCAATAGTCATGTGATTTTCGACAAATTCAATGTCCACCAATCAGAATTGAGCTTCAAAAGTCATGTAATTTTCAACAAATTCAATGTCAACCTATCAGAGTTGAAATTCAAAAGTCATGAAATTTTCAAGCAATTTAAAGTCAACCAATCAGAGTTGAGCTCTTCTTCTCATGAATTTTTCAACAATTTCTTTAACTTTTGTAGATTTTGAGGATACTTTCACAGACATTAATTGTGTTAATAACCAATCAGAATGAAGTAATCACAGATTTTAAAAACTTTGTGGATCAGAACCAGACTATGTTTATGAAACTTCTTAATCAATAAATTTTATTGAATTTTTCCAACATAACTAAGATTTGAAGTTTGATACCCTAGTGGGATAAATGAGATTTCTTGTCTAGTTTATATTGTTTTTTCGATATTCAATTCAAATTTTGAAATTTCGAACAAAATTTTTACGATTTGTTCTATTTTTAACCAGTGAAAAAAGAAATTACCAAAATATACGTTTTTATCGTTTTGTTTTTGGTATATTGTAGTATAAACAACCGGAAGTTTATTAAATTTGGATAAACGATCAAAAGATATTCTGACAAATCTCGATTTTGTGTTTGTATCAAATTCAAAACAATAATCGAATTGATGTTCCTTGTCTCCAATTTCTGTTTCATAGGCTCTTCCATTGTTTTGTTTTTTACTGATCGACCACCCAATCTGAGTTAACTCTTCCAAATAAAACCATTGTTGATAAATCTGACAGTACTCTTTTTTTTTGTAATCTCCTCTCCATCTTCTTAACAAAACTATTGAACTTTCTGTGTTTCCATACAAATTAAAACTAATACAATCTCCATCATTTTCATGTGTCCACCACTCTTGTAGTTTTTTGTAGTAGTTCAATTTTAAAATCTGATAAATGTTCAATTCAGACATTGAAAACGCTTTTGATGGAAACATTTTTCTTACTGAAATATATGAAGAAACTTAAAAAACTCGAATTGTTTTAACATTTTTAAAGTAGTTTGTAGTAACAGTCACCGTAAATATTTTTTAATTACTTAGAATCTAATTAGTTTCAAGGAAATTCATGTAGCCAATAAAAACTTCAAATTGAGGCAGAAAAAAAATTGAAAACAACCAAAGAAATTCAAAAAATCTAAAAAAATAATGATAATGTTTTCAACTAAATATACATTCTTGTTTGTAATTTTCTTAAATTGAGGCAAAATTTAGCTAAAATCTGATAAAAACAGTTATTAAACAAATTTATCTGTAATTTCATAAACAAATACTGGAAAATCATTTCATAATTGGTTAGTGTTTTATGTCAATTTTGATTAAATTGTTTGTTTTGTCTGATTTTTCCTCAGATATTATAGCTCTAAATATACACTTTAGTGAGAAAAAATAGTTTTGAACCAATAATATCTCAATTACCAAAGATGCAAAACATCACAAAGCTTTACTGAGGTTTACAATTATCAACAAACATAAAGTCTCCCAATATTTGGGACAGTTCTTTGAATTCATTCAAAGTATAGTTGACATATGCAACTTGCTTCAAGTCTTCATTTTCCTTTGCAGTGAAGAGTCGAATCTGAATGTAGGGTGGCTTGCTCACGTTGTACTTCTTGATTGTGACACACACCCTCCTCATGTTGTACGTTGCTATTTCATATACTCTATTACATATGTCAAGCTCCTGATCCATAGTTGATTCTCTGCCAGATTTGGCTTCATATATAGGTACGAGTCCAAGATTTTCAGCATCGTGAATAACAGTATTCCGTATTGCGGATATTGCTTCGCCTTCTTTTTCACTAAGATAGACTTGTTGAGACTTTTCAAATTGTCCCAAATCATTTATTTTTAATAGTTGAAAGCACGGTTCCAAGCATATTTTTCCCTTGTAGGATTTTTGGAACCAAACAAATCTCCCAATTCCTTTTTGATTTTTTGAAAATTCAATATAGTTGGAAATATCAATTTTTCTCGAGTACATTTTGAAGAACAAACTGATCAGATGAGGAGAAATGAGAGAAATGACTTTGAGTTTAAAAGAAAATGGAAGTAAGCAGTATGAGTCATCACCATTTCCATATATGGAAGTAGTACCAAATATGGAAGGATTTCCCTATATGGAAGCTGCGTAGGCGTTACTACTACTATATAAATCCACCATTTTCTGCAAAAATCATTTTTCCCAATGCCAGCTGCTATGTGTCAAGCTCTTCCCAGCTTTTATTTAGATTATAATAGTAAATCATTGTTTATTTCTGTTTCCAACGATTTTTACGAAAAATACATAGTAACCCAACATTATTGCGTCTCTACTCACAATTCTTTCTGTTCCTTGGGAAATTGCAAATTTCATATAATTTTAATTGGAACTTCCCTTAGCCAAATTCTTCAGAGATTAGACAAATATCAATACATCTATCAAGAAATTGATTGTCTTTACACTTTGTACAAGCACAGATTCTTTTCGAGTATTGTCACATCAAGTGGGGAAGTCTTCAATCAGCTTAGTTGTGGAGTGCAGCATAATTTACGATGGAAAGGAGCAGAAAAAACACCAAGCGTATCAAGGAAACGACTTGTTCGCAAAAAGTACAAAAAACATTATCTAAGTTCTAACCAAAAACTTGCATCTACGCAAACTCTTGGCTCAGCATTTTTAGACTGAAATCGTACAGTACAAAACTCAAAATATGAACATGATTTGTTAAAAATAATTGATTGTTTTATTGATGGTTATGGATTTGTACATAGTGATTATGTCAATTTTTCAATAAAAAACTTCTGATATTCCATCTTTTTTCTCTCATATGTTTACAAAATTACCATTAATTACCAAAACAAAAATTACCGTTGTCAAAAACATTTGCAAAAAAGTTTTCAAACATGTAAGAAAGATGTAATATTTCTTTTGATTTTTAAAAAGTTGCAAAAAAAAACATTTCAATTTTTTTAACAAGTTGTAAAAAGTGTTTTAATTTTTTTTTGACATAATGCGAAAAATGTTTCAACTTTTTTGAGAAGATGCGAAAAGTGTTTTACTTTTTTAACAAGATGTGAAAAGTGTTTCACTTTTTCACTATAATTGCGAAAAGTGTTTTACTTTTTTCGATAAAATGCAAAAAGTGTTTCAATTTTTTCTACAAAAGGCTAAAGGTGTGTTCATCGATTAGGTAACTTTTTACTTCTGTACAGTTTTTCTAGTGTGTTTCCAAATTTTTGTGCAAAAATTAATCAAATTTTTCAACATGTGTGCGAGTTTGGAGCACTTAACTAAGTTCTAATTGTTTTTCAAAGGTTTACCTTGAACCTCTCATCTATTCTCATAATTAAAATGAAATTGAAGAAATTAATTACAAAAAACGAAGTCAAAACCAAACAACCTTTATTTACAAAAACATTTAATCAAAGAGCTGTCGAGCAGCAGAAGAGTTCTGGAGGTTCTCAATATAACGCAGAGCTGGACGAGGTTCCATTGCTGGTGGTTGTTGTGGAGGAGTGTTTTGAGGCGTCATTGTTTCTGATAATCCCTCATCTTCATCTATTGTGATGGGGTTTTCGACTGATCCTTCCTCCTCCCAAGGAAAAAGGAAGTCATCGACTGGTTGAGCCATAAATCTTGAGTCCGGAATCTCGGGATAGTTCATTCCCACATGATCAGAAACTTCCCCCATCATTTGCATTGTTCCAAGTTGGTTCTCTGTGATGGGAACTTGCATCATATGATGTTCGTTGAAATCCCTTCGCATCACTTCCACCATGTGCCAGACTTGGATTGGGATGTCCATTCGTGCCAGAAAAACTCCAGAGACTGTTTCTCGCACTTGAATTTGTACTAGATCAGGCGAAAATTCTACAGAGTACACGAGGTTGCTGTTTTGCACCGAGAAGATCATTTTGAGCAATAAATTGAGTACAAGAGTAAAAACAAGAAAGAGTTGAGAGAGGGGTAGTTGACGGAAGATAAGTTGAAATTAAGGTATTTAGAGCTGAGAGAGAAGGTAGTTGACGTTAGTTAAGTTGAAAATGAAATGATTTTTAGTTAGGAGTGAGGGCTATCTTCAACTGGAATATGTAGGTTCAACCTATCAGAATGGATTTTCCTTATTTGGATTGTAGCTGTGTCTAATCACATTTTAGTTTCCTTTTATGGAATTTTTATACAAAACTCGTGTCCAATTGGAAACAAAGCTACATTTTACACATTGTCGTTTCCAATCACAAAAATGTTCATTTTTGTTCAAGTTGTCGTATCCAATCAGAGGATCCTTTTAAGGACTTAAGTCTTCCAAATAAGTAAAAGTATACACAAAAGCAATCGCAAAATACATGAGCAAAAATTGTTTGCTGTAAAAATAAGAAAAATTGTCGATGTAAGTAACAAAAGAAGAAAAATTAATAAAAGTAGCAATTTTTTCATTTCTGATCAGGAGCTTGCGTCCACTCAGACTCTTGGATCAGCTTTTTTGGAAAGAATTCAAAAAGTTCAAAACTCAAAGTGTGAGACTGACTTGTTGAAAATTGTTGAATTTTTCATTGATGGTTATGGTACTGTAAATAGTAGCGTATCAATTTTTCTATTAATAGCTGAAAATTTGTTTATAAAAATCTTGTCAAAATTGTTTTTATTTAAATCAAAAGTTTTTTCAACGAACAATTTTGCAATTTTCAACACGTGCTCAAAAATTAACTCAGAGTTTTTTCGCAAGATGCAAATTTTGGTTTGATTTTTTCAACACGTTTGCAAAAATTTAATTAAACTTTTTTACAAGATGCAAAAACTGTTTTGGTTTTTTCAACAAGTGTGCAAAAATTTTTAACAAACTTTAGTTTTAGATGCAAGTTTTTTCGTGGTTTTTTTGAAAACAAATGCAAAAATCTAACTTATTTTTTCTTATTCATTTGCAAAAATTGCAAAATTTTTTTGTAAAAAACTTGTTAAATTAATACTAAAATTTTTTCATAATTGCTGACTTTGAGTACTATTCCCTATCTTAATACATTGTTTTTCCAATATTTTTGATTAATATACATGCAAAAAAGAGATTTTTTTATAATCAAAATTAAAACAAAGAATTTCATTTTCTTTAATTATTAAATGTGCAAGAAAATTCTCTTTCAGTTTTCTTCAAAATGCGAAAATATTTAATGAAATTTTTCTTAATTTGCGAGATTTTCTTTGATTTTTTTAACAAGTGTGCAAAAAAAACTATGAAAAGTTTTGCATGGTGCAAAAATTAATGTAAAGTTTTTAACATGCTTGCAAAAATTGGTTTTGTTTTTTTTTGCCATCTTTCTAACAAAATTCTATAAAAGTATTTACCAGATGCATAATTAGTTTCTTTTTTAACAAATTTTTACTATTGAAATTTCTTAATAAACTTTTCTATGATCTCTTTGTTCCTATCTCCTGAAAATAAATTTACTAGATGTAAAACAATTAAATTACAAAGCACAAGACAGTAGCCAATTTATTTACAAATCAAAGAGCTGTCGAGCAGCTGAGTTCTCAAAATTTTGCAAGTTCTCAATGGAGCGCAAAGCTGGTCTTGCCTCCATCACTGGTGGTTGTCTTGGTGTTTCGCTGACTGGAGTTCTTGGCTCAGAGAACCCCTCATCCTCTTCGATGGTAATTGGGTTGTCCACAGATCCCTCTTCCCAAGGAAAGAGGAAATCGTCGAATGGTTGGGCTACATATCTAGAGTCAGGAATTTCGGGGTAGTTCATTCCCACATGCTCGGCCACTTCCTCCATCATTTGCATTTCTCCAAGTTGATTCTCTGTAGGAGGTACTTGCGTTATATGATGTTCGTTGAAATCCCTTCGCATCACTTCCACCATATGCCAGACTTGGATTGGGATGTCCATTCGTGCCAGAAAAACTCCACAAACTGTTTCTCGCACTTGGATTTGTACTAAATCAGCCGAAAATTCCACCGAGAACATAAGGTTGTTGTTTTGTACTGAGAAGATCATTTTGAGCAATAAGATGAATAAGTGATTAAAAACAAGATTTAAAGTTGAGAGGGAGAAAGTTGCCGGTAGTTATGTTGAAATTATTGTATTTAGAGCTGAGAGAGGAGGTAGTTGACGATAGTTAAGTTGAAAAGAAAATGATTTTTAGTTAAGAGAGAGGGGTACCTTCAACTGGAATGTGTGGGTTTAACCAATCAGAATGGATTTTCCTTATTTGGATTGTAGTCGTGTCCAATCAGATTTTAGTTTCCTTTTATGGAGTTCTTATAGAAAACGCGTGTCCAATTGGAAACAAAGCTCCATTTTACACATTGTCGTTTCCAATCACAAAAATGTTCATTTTTGTTCAAGTTGTCATATCCAATCAGAGGAACCTTTTAAGGATTTAAGTCTTCCAAATAAGTAAAAATATACACAAAAGCAATCGCAGAAATAAATGACCAAAAGTTGTTTGCTGTAAAAAAAAGAAATATTGCTGATATAAGTAACAAAAGAAGAAAAATTAATAAAAGTAACATCTCTGCAAGTTTTTTCATCAAGTTAACTGAATTTTTTGTATATAATCGATGACAAATTGCTAATTTTTCAGCGGATATTCAAGTTCTTTAATTTTGATGTAGATTTGAGATGATAACTCAAAGTTGATGAATTTTTCAAAGCAAATCTCTGGAAATCTGTTACCAAACCTGATCATGCAAGATTTTGAACTTTGAAAGTCCTTAAAAAAATGGAGGAATAAAGAACTTTGCTGGGGAGTTTTAACAAATTTGGGAGTTGGATATGGAATAAAAAGAGTTTTTGAAATATTATCGTACGATTTTTTTATCAACTTCAAATTTTCTAAAATAAATAAAATTTCTTTTCTAGTCAAGTGTAACTCAGCTGTAAGTTTATAGCTTTGATACGCAATATGTGAATCAAAAGTAAACTCTTTGATTGAGTAAGTTTCTCTAAAGAGACCTTTACTTAGCCGGAGAACTCTAATTTGGACAACATAAACGTCCAAAAAATTGTGAAAAAAGTAAGAATCTACATCTATTTCATCAATAAGGAAATCACACGGAATATATATTCTTTTTTCTTGTAGAGTAATTCGAGGAAGTTCAAATGCTTTTAAATTGACATTCTTCAAAAATGAATATTTTGGATCCAAAGTTATGACTGGAAACTGCTTAGTTCTGATTGGTTGAAAATTTTCCTGGAAAATTCTAGAACTTTCAAAGGAATGACGTCATTACCATAATAGGAAAATTGCGTGGGTGTTGACGTCATTTCTATTTCTCGAATAACGTCATTATCATAAAAGGAACATTGCGTGGGTGGTGACGTCACTTCTAAATATAGAATGACGTCATTACCATAAAAGGAAAATTGCGTAGGCGGTGACGTCACTTCTATTCAAAGAATGACGTCATTACCGTAAAAGGATTATTGCGTAGGCGTCATTGATAGTATAAATACACTTATTTTATTGTGTTAAATCATTCATTTTGTTTACCAATCAGAATCAGTTAATTGAATTTTACTTCAAATTTTACATTTCGTTACTTCACCAAAAGTAAGTATTTTCATTCAATTGGTACTTTAAGTTTTTAAATTTGGAACATTTCAAAAGTCCCAATTTTTTTTAGATAATGCCTGCCCTTAACCGAAATGAAAAAGTCAAATGTGGGGAATGTGGTCAGGAATACAGGAGAGCTGATAATGCGAGACATCGAAAAAGATGTGAAAAGCAGGAGGAACATAAGTGTTCCAAATGTCATTTTTATACAAAGAACAAGGACGAGATGAACTATCATGTTGCTAAAAAACATAATCCAGCAAGTTCCAAGCAATCAACGGTGTGTTCTTCTTGTGAGCAAGAGTTCCCGAGTTACTACTCTCTCCAGTAACATCGGAGAAAGGAACATGGAGTGAAACAACGGAAGCCAAGTGATACGGTAGCCGACTTGAACAAGATTGTGGAGAAAGAAGGGGAAGATGGTGAAAAATTGAAGGAGGAACTTGGTGCATGTCAACATTTTCTGGTGGATACGGAGATGGAAAATGGGAGACATAAGGTATTTAACTTCCAAATGTCCAAGTTAGATACTAAAGTTATCAACGAGAAACTTGAAGAAGTCTTCAACAAGCTCGACTCTGCCGCAAAAATCAATATTGCTCTGGGTTTTGTTCTTCGAAATATTGAGACTGGTGAATATCGATATTTCTACGCTCATGAAAACAATACTCTGTTTGAAAAATCCCACTTACTTTGTACGAAAGCGGATTTGATAACAATCCAAGGAAAAGTAGAAAAATTTGATATTGTGGAACAATGTACACAAGAACGCCAGAACACAAAGTGGCGATTCAAGTTGATTACTAACGTTACAATTTTTGCTGCTTTGCTGAAAAACATCCCCATGGGATGTCCGGACTCTGTTTTACCCGAACCTTTATTACGACATACGCAAGTGAAATGTCTTTTATCTAACAAAGACAAGGAACCTTACAAAGATCATTTGTGTCTTTTCCGCGCATTGGCCATGTACATGAACGGACATACTGATCTCGACTCTCACACTTCTAGATACTTTGCAGATTTTATATCAAAATCTAGTTATGATCCTAAAAGTTTTCGTGGAGTTTCTGTAGAAGACTTACCTGTTGTCGAGGAAATTGTTCAAAGGAACAATTTTATATACGATTTCGATATCCAAGAAGGAGAATATGTAGGAGAACTAGCTCGACGAAGTATTGGAAGATTTGACAAAACAGTGAAATTACTGAGATTTAACAATCATATCATTTATACAAATGATATTGATTCTTTCTTCAAGTGTTTCCGGTGTCCTAGTTGTGACACTTTTTTTAATAAATCCGACAATTTTAACAAACATCTTCTGAGATGCAAGGATTGAGTGAAACATATTTACCCAAAGAACGTCTATGAGCTTCGCGAAACCTTGTTTGAAAAGATAGAAGGATTCAATCTTCCAGTTTCTTAAGACAACAAGCTTTTCAATAATCTAGCAATTTTCGACTTTGAGTCGATTTGTGTTCCTACAGAGGAACTAAAAGAGACGCAAACTACTACCTGGGTCGGGAAACACGTTCCAATTTCAGTCTCTATATCATCGAATCTGATTGATGAACCCATCTTTTTGTACAACAAGGATCCACAGAACTTGATAATTGATTTTGTATCCAACCTCGAGCTGTTGGCTGACCAAAGTAAGCTAGAAATGAGAAAAAAATTTCAAGATATTGAAGTAGCTGTCAATGAAAGAATGAGGAAGATCTTTGATCAGCTGAACGAACGTGGTAAAAATTATTCAAGTAATAAGTTCGAGTATGAAGACGAATGCATTGAAGATTCGGAAGAAGCAGATATGTCAACACAATTCTTGCGAATTCAGAAAAATCAACTCATTGATTTAAAACAACATCTGGAGAGATATGTAAATACTTTACCTGTTTTTGGATTTAACAGTGGTAGATATGACTTAAAATTGATCAAGTCCTACTTAATTCCTTATTTGATTCGCGATAAAGAGCAAGAAACATCCGTTATCAAAAAAGCAAATGATTTTATATCTTTCAAGTTTGGAGATGTAAAATTTCTTGACATTATGAAATTTCTCGGTAGAGAAACAACTCTGGACTCATTTCTCAAAGCTTATAAAGCTAGTGAAACAAAAGGATTCTTTCCTTATGAGTGGTTTGACAACACTGACAAACTTGATTTTCCAGGACTGCCCCCATATGAAGCGTTTTTCAGTAAACTTAGAAACAACAATCCTCTACACAAAGACTTTACTGATTATGAAAAACTGAGGAAGAGTGGGCTTGATGAACGGCAAGCACTGAAAAAGCTTCAAATCAAGACTGTACCCCCATCTGGTCTAGATAATTACAGTTACTTACAACAAACTTGGCAGAAAAACGGAATGACTGTGTTCAAAGACTTTTTGCAGTGGTACAACAACAAAGACGTAGTTCCAACCCTGGAAGCAATGCAAAAAATGATTCAGTTTTATCATAAAAAGGGATAGATATGTTGAAACTTGGATGTACACTTCCAAATCTAGCAAACATATGTCTACACAAATCTACAAATTACAAGTTTTATCCATTTTGCGAAAGTGATAAAGATTTGTGTGAAAAAATACGAGAAGACATGACCGGTGGGCCTTCGATTGTGTTCACTAAAAAAGCTGTAGTTAATGAAACATACATCAGAAATTCATCAAATGTTTGTAAATCAATCGTTGGAATAGATGCGAGTCAGCTTTACCCTTTCTCAATGTGTCAAGATATGCCAACAGGACTGTATACGAGATGGGAGTTTGACACTGATATGCAGAAATTCAAGGCTAGACATAATCGAACTCGCAACTTTGAGAATATGGTCATGTTTCTATCAAGAATCAAGACCAGAATGTAAAGTTGAAAGCTTTTTTACATCTGGGAAACAGAAGAAAATTGACTGTTTCATTGTGGACGGTTATTGTGATCACTGTAAAACAGTATTCGAAGCAATGGGATGTTACTACCACTTCTGTTCCTGTCAAGAAGCTCGTCCCTCCTTTACAGAACAGGATATCGAGCGAGGAAATAAGAAGAGAGAAAGGATGAGATGAGACGAGAATACATTCAAGAGAAAGGATACAAAGTGGAAGAAATGTGGGAGTGTGACTGGTGGGAAAGCTTCAAAACCGATGAAAAGATCAAAAATCACGTCGGAACCCACTTTCCCTACAAAAGACCCCTTTCTACAGACTCTCTTCTAGCAAAGATAAAAGATGGATCTCTTTTTGGTTACGTTCAGTGCGACTTAGTTGTTCCTGATGAACTGAAATCGAAATTTGCGAATTTTCCTCCAATTTTCGAAAATACTGATGTCGGAAGAGATGCTATTGGAGATTACATGAAAAACTATGCGATCGAGAACGAAATGTTAAAGCATCCTCAGAGAATGTTGATATCTAGTTTCAAGCTGGAGAATGGAACAGTTATAACTCCTCTCTTCAACTTTTATTTAGAACTTGGCTTGCAATGCACCAAAATTTATCGTTTTGTTGAATATTCTCCTCGGAAATGCTTTAATAGTTTCGTTCAGTCAGTGGTTGATGCTAGAAGAGAAGGAGATGAAAACCCTCTATCAGGAGTTGTAGCAGAAACAATGAAGCTCTTGGGTAATTCCTCCTATGGATATCAGATCATGGATAGATCCAGGCAACAATTACGAAGTATCTGAACGATGAAAAAACTCACAAGGCAATCAATGAACCATTGTTCAAAAGATTGAATACAGTTGAAAAAAACTTGTATGAAGTGGAGTTGTTGAAATCAATCATTGAACATAGAGAACCCATCATCGTTGGTTTTTTCATACTTCAGTATGCAAAGCTGAGAGTGTTGGAACTCTACTACAACTTCTTTGACAAGTTCTGTGATGTAAATAAATTTGAAGAGTTGGAGATGGACACAGACTCACTTTACTTGGCACTTGCAGAAGAAAATTTGTACGATTGCATCCAACCAGATAAGAGAGCTGCTTGGAAAAAAATGAGGGAGAGTGAATGCAGAGATTCCTTCAAGGCGGATGCAAAATCTAATTTCTTTCCTCGAACGTGTTGTAGTATCCATAAAAAACATGATAAGCGGGAGCCGGGACTTTTCAAAGAAGAATTTAGGTGCACAGAAATGCTCTGTTTATGTAGTAAGACATATTGCTGCTATGACAACAAGTCAGACAAATTCAAATTTAGCAGCAAAGGATTGAATAAGCGGGTTCTAGAAGACTCTGGAGATGGACCTTTATCAAAGTATAGGAGAGTACTCGATGAAGCTATCAACTTAACATCTACTAATAGAGGATTCAGAACTATAAATCATATGGTTGCTACATTGAACAGACAAAGAAAGGACTAAGTTATTTTTATCCTAAAAGACAAGTGCAAGATGATGGAATTCATACAAAACCATTGGACTTATAAGAACTCCTCTGATGTAATAAATTATATAAGATGTCGTATTATTATAGTTTCCTGATAATAAAATGTAAATTATTGCGGTAAACTTAATATACGATGCAGTGATTTGTATACTTTCTTTGTAATTTAAAATTTTTTCTCAAAAAACTTGACCTTTTCGAAGTCTCTGTAGCTTCAGAATGGATTCAGATAGGTAGAAAGTAAAAGTATCTAATAAATTTTTATCATATCAAATTAAACAAAATCTTATCGTGTTTTGAATTTTTTCGAAAAAAAATTTTTGATAAAAATTCCAAGTTTTTGCACAAAAATTCTTACCATTGACTTACCATGCACCAAAAAACTAAATACATAACCTTTATTCTACAATCTACACGTAATTAACAATTAACTGTTCCCAATTAGGTAACGCGCGCCGAGATTTTTGCGAAAAAATTAGACAAAAACCAAAAAATTTTCGTTTTTCTTACCATTATCTTACCATCACACAAACCATAAAACCTTACCATCGGTATTCCCTATCTTAATACATTGTACACTCTATACCCAATCTTAATACATAGCATGGCGGACCGGAAATCTATAACGTATCTTAATACATGGGGTCCGCCATGCACCCCCCCCCCCCACTTCAGCTCCAACATCTACTACTTAAACATCCCCACATGGAATGAAATTCAGATTTTACATCCAAAATTGTCACTTTCAAAATCATCAAGCAAATTAGCTAAGCACAAGTATCAGGCTTAACAAATTACGGAAAAATTCAATTTTTCACTGTTCCAACTTGAACAATGGAACAAAATGATTTTTTCAAAACACTCAAACAAACATTCCATATCACTGATATACAACACAGTATCGACGGAAACACCATTTATTACAAAAATTCCCACTATTAAAATTCTACATAGAAAATTACACATAAAAGATAAATATAGAAGGAGGATTAACACATCTCCAACAAGCTTTCAAAGACTTAAAAAACAACCCCCTTTTTTCAAAACTTCACCCTGTTTCTAACCAAGAACGTAAACACCTGAAACTATTATCAGGAAATGTATACATTTTTTCAATGAATAAAGTTTATCAATAAAACAATGATCAAAATAAACAACGATTATTTAAATCTGGTCTCGAACTCAAATCAATCCATAAATTTTTCGAGTAACGATCTCATTTATCAAATACACAAAAAGTACAAATTCAGACATAATCTCTTTACATGTATACAAAATTTCACAATACAAAATCACGTTAGCCCTAGGACTTTTAGGATATTGCGGAACAAATGCAACAATTTCTCCAACAGAAGGATGAGCATTTGGAGTAAATTAAATCCTACAATCAACTAGACATTTGTCAATCAACAACTCTCAATGAATAATTTTTGATCAACAACATAACAAGTGAATCAGAACGACACACAAACTATTTTAAAAAAACACTATATTTTAAACCAACATTTCAAACTTCGGAATATACAAATGAGCAACAACATTTTCTCACAATCTTCAATTTTTAACATTTTCAGATCACTCAACAAAAATTTGAACGATTAGCATAAAAATAACTCAAATACCCAATGCACAAGTATAATATATACTCTTACAGAATATGAAATTTCAATTCTTGGGTCAAACCCAACAGTTTTATTGACAGATCACAAACCTATAATTTTCCTATTTACACAAAAATCAAATCCAAA
Organism: Symsagittifera roscoffensis; assembly: GCF_963678635.1. Taxonomy (NCBI): domain Eukaryota; kingdom Metazoa; phylum Xenacoelomorpha; order Acoela; family Convolutidae; genus Symsagittifera; species Symsagittifera roscoffensis. The sequence continues at coordinate 70,915,989 of NC_087064.1, forward strand.
CCAAAGTGTTTACAGATTTCAATAAGTTTTAATAATTTTTACCAAAATGACATATAGTTTGGACTGCAGGAAAAAATATTGCAACACCAGATACACTGCAATCTTGCAATACCAGTCGAAATGCACCAACTGAAATAATAACAAGGAAAACGACAGTGGAAATATCAGAAAACATAAGACAAAAGACGAAACATCACCAAGATTAGAACGCAAACATGCAGTGAAAACCGATCTTGACAAGGCACAAAAAAAACTTTACAACCTTTGCCCTTATACTTTGATTGCCAAAGTAATCATTATGAAGTAGACTTTTAATGAAACTCTACATTCAAACCGATACAATATTTATCAGGGAATAAAAATAAGACACAACAAAAACCACTAAAACCAAAAAAATGATTTGAAAAAAAACTTATTTCTTTTAATAGAAAAAGAAAAAATGACTGATAAAATAAAATTATCAGGACCCCCAGATTTAGACTCAAAACACACTATAAATCAAGTTTTTATTTTTCAAGACCCTTTAGATAATATATCCCTTTCAAAAAGAGAAATTGAAAACATTTTTCTACCAGTTACAGAAAAAATAACATTGAAACTACTACAAAAGCACAAAACCTTGACCCTGTCATTAGACAACTCAAATCTTGGCACAAATATGAAACAAAACCTGTAAAAGCAGTTATCCCTTTTTTTTAAATAAAACACTTCTTAGAAATTTTTAAAAACTGAAAAACAAAACAATAAATGATAACATTGACATCTTGGAATACCAAACTTCTGAATTAAAAGTACCCTGTTTACCATTTAGTATGATATTTCTTGCATTTTACATCTCACATTCATTAAATACAAAAGGACATGCAGGATCAGAAAAAACACACTTCACTTTTGTTCAAAAATTTTACTGTTCAAATGCACCATTTTGATTAAAATTTCAGTCAGTGTAACAATTGCATAACATGTCAATTATAAAAAAAACCATAACCACACAAAAAACAATTGGCAAAAAAACCAGACTTTAAAAAACCACATAATCTCATTTGATACAAAAAGCACTACATCATCGTCCTCAGAAGGAAAATCATATATTATGAAAATATTTGATGCATTTACTTACTATGTAGCACTCAATCCTGTACCTCATTGTAACGCTTATTATGCCTATACAACACTTTATGAACACTGGATAGCAAAATTTGAATTACCAGAAATCCTTTTCACCGATAATGGCACTGAATTCATAAATAATGAAATCATCACTTTAAGCCATCTATAGCACATTAAACACGAACCACGAACGTCTCATGCCCCATGGACTAATGGTTTATTCAAAGGTTTGAACCGTTCACTACAGGAAGACCTCAGATGATTGATGAATGGAAATGATAATAAAAACACCGAATGGTCAACTGACGTGACACTTTTCCTTTTAGCTTAAATTTCACAAATAACAACAACTTTAGGACCAAGATCATATGAAATGGTTTTTAATCAAAAACCACGAAAATCGATAATGGTCACAGCAAATTCCTAAAAAAAAACAAGGTTATTGTCAACCTACAAAAGAATCACTTTGTTATAATCTACCATTACATACGCACGATGAAGATCATTTTCATCACCCACAAACCTTAAAATTACTTTCCGGCACAGATATGGAATGGATTCTAAATCGAGATAAAAAACAATGAAAACTACCAAAAATTAATTTAAATTTAAAGATTAATCGTAAGTAAGAAGAAAAGATTTTACCACAAAAAACAAAAGAAAAGTCACAACAATGCAAGTCATCACGACTCCGCAGTCAACCACGGAAAGAATACAAAACCATTTTTTCACAATCTTAAATAAGAAAGAAAGTAAATTTTCAGAAACCCCTTCCAAATTAAATAAATATATAATTTAATATCAATTTTTTCAAGAAGTCAAAAAAATTCGACAAACCAGATCATTTCCCAAATGCTTCTCTCTCAAACCGTTCACTATCTGAAAACAATAACTCGAAAACTTCTTTTTGGTAATTTTGAGATACCTCATAAAAACCTACCTCAAACTCTCAAAAATCGTTGACCACCTCCTCAGGTACGATATTTCAACATTTTTTAAAATGTTTTAATGTTAAGACGTTTTTTCAAAATGAAAGACATTTTTCTTCTTTTCGTAATTTTTGTCACTTTTTTGTCTCCCTGTTTTTGACAATATGCAAATGTCTGAAAAAAGCAATAATCACTTTGCACTATCAACCATACTCTTGACCATTTTTATAGAAGAACACTATAAGCAACATAGTTTTTATTCATAAAGAAATTGTTGAAACATTCCAAAATTGCTAATCAACAACCAACGCAGCAATCCCCACCGACTACGACACCCCAAGAACTCCCAATAACACCATCGTCTAGTCACACAAACCAATCTGAATCATCAGCACGCTTTTCATTTCAAGAAAATCCCTACAGATTCAAAGGAAGAAACGCTCAATTGATACATAAGGCCAAAAATTCCGTCACCAAAGGGAATTTCATATATAATGGTAATGGTTGACGCATTTACTCACTATGTAGCACTTAATCCTGTACCTCATTGTAACGCTTATTATGCATATACAACAGTTTTTGAACACTGGATAGCAAAATTTGGATTACCAGAAATCCTTGTCACCGATAATGGCACTGAACTCATAAATAATGAAATCATCACATTATGCCAGCTATACAACATTCAACACAAACCACGAACGTCTCATGCCCCATGGACTAATGTTTTAGTCGAAGATATGAACCGTTCACTACAGGAATATCTCAGAGGAATCATTAATGGAAAGGCTATTAACTTATTCCTTTTAATAGAAAAAGAAAAAATGACTGATAAAATTAAATTATCAGGACCCGCAGATTTAGACTCAAAACACACTATAAATCAAATTTTTGTTTTTCACGACCCTTTAGATAATTTATCCCTTTCAAAAAGAGAAATTGAAAGCATTTTTCTACCAGTTACAGAAAAAATAACACTGAAACTACTACAAAAACACAAAACCTTGACCTTTTCATTAGACAACTCAAATCTTGGCACAAATATAAAACAAAACCTGTAAAAGCAGATATCTCTTTTTTAAGAAATAAAACACTTCTGAATTTTTTTTTAAATTTAAAAACAAAACATTAAATGAAAATACTGACATCTTGGAATACCAAATTTCTGAATTAAAAGTACCCAGTTTACCATTTAGTTTGATACTCCTAGCATTTCACATCTCACATTCTTTAAACACAAAAGGACATGCAGGATCAGAAAAAACACTTCGTTTTTGTTCAAAAGTTTTACTGTCCAAATGCACGATTTTGGTTACAATTTCAGTGTAACAATTGCATAACATGTCAATTAAAAAAACCATAACCACACAAAAAAACAATTGGCAAGTAAACAAGACTTTAAAGGACAAAGTTTATAATTCAACCACATAATCTCATATGATAAAAAAGCCCTACATCATCGTCCTCAGAAGGAAAATCATATTTTATGAAAATAGTTGCTGCATTTACTTACTATGTAGCACTCAATCCTGTACCGCATTGTAACGCTTATTATGCCTATACAACACTTTATGAACACTGGATAGCAAAATTTGGATTACCAGAAATCCTTGTCACCGATATTGTCACTGAATTCATAAATAACTGAATCATCACATAATGCCATCTATACAACATCAAACACAAACCACGAACGTCTCATGCTCCATGGACTAATGTTTTAGTCGCAGGTATGAACCGTTCACTACAGGATTATCTCAGAGGAATCATTAATGGAAAGGCTATTAACTTATTCCTTTTAATAGAAAAAGAAAAAATGACTGATAAATAAAATTATCAGGACCCCCAGATTTAGACTCAAAACACACTACAAATCAAATTTTTGTTTTTCAAGACCCTTTAGATAATTTATCCATTTCAAAAAGAGAAATTGAAAGCATTTTTCTACCAGTTACAGAAAAAATAACACTGAAACTACTACAAAAACACAAAACCTTGACCCTGTCATTAGACAACTCAAATCTTGGCACAAATATAAAACAAAACCTGTAAAAATAGATATCTCTTTTTTAAGAAATAAAACACTTCTGAGATATTTTTAAAATTTAAAAACAAAACATTAAATGATAATACTGACATCTTGGAATACCAAATTTCTGAATTAAAAGTACCCTGTTTACCATTTAGTATGATACTCCTAGCATTTCACATCTCCTATTCTTTAAACACAAAAGGACATGCAGGATCAGAAAAAACACACTTCGATTTTGTTCAAAAGTTTTACTGTCCAAATGCACGATTTTGGCTACAATTTCAGTGCAACAATTGCATAACATGTCAATTTAAAAAAACCATAACAACACCAAAAACAATTGGCAAGTAAACAAGACTTTAAAGGACAAAGTTTATAATTCAACCACATCATCTAATTTGATAACAAAAGCCCTACATCATCGTCCTCAGAAGGAAAATCATATATATATTATGAAAATAGTTGATGCATTTACTTACTATGTAGCACTCAATCCTGTACCGCATTGTCACCGATAATGGCACTGAATTCATAAATAATGAAATCATCACATAATTCCATCTATACAACATTAAACACAAACCACGAACGTCTCATGCCCCATGGACTAATGTTTAATTCGAAGGTATGAACCGTTCACTACAGGAATACCTCAGAGGAATCATTAATGGAAAGGCTAATAAAAATACCGAATGGTCAACTGACGTGAAACTTTTTACCTTAGCTTATATTTTACACATAACAACAACTTTAGCACTAACACCATATGAAATGGTCTTTAACCAAGAACCACGAAAACTGATAGTGTTCAGAGCAAATTCCTGAAAAAAAGAACAAGGTTATTGTCAACTTAAAAAAGAATCAGTTTCTTATAATCTACCATTACATACGCACCATGAAGATCATTTTCATCACCCACAAATCTTATCAGATACGGTATGGATTCTTAATCGAGATAAAAAAAACACAATGATATTTACCAACGATAAATTTAAATTTAAAGATTAATCGTAAGTATGAATAAAATATTTTGCCACAAGAAACAAAAGAAAACTCACAACAACGCAAGATATCACGACTCCGAAGTCAACCAAGGAAACTATAAAAAAACTTTTTTCCACAATCTAAAATAATAAAGACAGTAGAATTTCAGAAACCCCTTCCTAATTAAATAAATATAATATTTAATATCAAATTTTCTTTCTTTCTCCATATTTCATTTTAAAATCCTGAATAACTAATTCAATTTCGTCCAATCAGAACCAATTCAAAACCTCACCCCATCTGGATACCACTTTTTAGCCGACAAGTTCCTTAGTTCAAACAAAAATGAAACTGTAACTAAAAGAGCTACAGGTTAAAAATAAGCAACATGCTTATAATTGACAATTTAGTTAAGCAAAACATAAATGTTACAACCCTCCCCTATCAACCGGTACAAAATTCAACAATTTTGTCTTAACTGATGCCCCACATTTCCCCAAAAAAAATATTAAATCAGTCTACAGACAGAATCCGACATAATAATTCAGCCTTAAGTATATTTAACTTTGCAAAATCCCTAACCATTCATTAAGTAAAAAAAAAATAGGAAGCTTATTCCTAGACCTCCAGACTTCACTTCACCAAAAAACGCCCGTATCCAACCCATTTATCAAAAGTCAATGAACAATCTAGCCACACTCATTTTTCGACAAACCAAATCACTTCTCAAATGCTTCTCTCTCAAACAGTTCAATATCTAAAAACAATAAGTCAAATCTTCTTTCAATTTTCAGACTCTTTTTTCGACTAAGTATATTTTTTATCATAGACACTTGAAACATTCCTCCTCTTTTTCATATATTTGCAGGTTTTTGTAATTATTCACTACCTCAAAAAAGCCTACCTGAAAACCTCAAAAATCTTCCCAGGTACGATATTTCAACACCTCCCAGGTACGATATTTCAACAACTATTTATATATTTTATTGTTAAGATATTCATTCAAATGAAAAACATCTTTTTTCATTTCGTAACTTTTGTCACATTTTTCCTTTCCCTAATTTTGACAATATGCAAATGTATGAAAAAAGCAATAATTACCTTTGCACTAGCAACAATTCTCTTGATCATTTTCATAGAAGAACACTATCAGCAACATAGATTTTATTCATAAAAAAAAATATCTGAAACATTCCAAAATTGCAAACCAACAACGGACCCAGCAATCCCCACCGACTAGCACATCCCAACAACTCCCAACAACACCAAATTCTAGTCAAACAAACCAACTTCAATCATCAACACGCATTTCATTTCAAGAAAATCCCTACAGAATCAAAGGAAGAAATGCAGTATTATCTGAACCTTTGATTCCAGTAGTCCGCAACGCACCTCTAAGCGAATGTAAAACGTCGACTCTTCTCTCCAACAAGACCTTAATAGAACCAGACATCCAAGTCAAAATAAAAACCAAACAACTACAATAGAAAGACAAATAATCCATTCACCAAGAAATAAAAAATTTTGCAACAACAAAAGTTAATTTTAATATACCCCCATCACCATATCAAAATCCTTTAGGCCTTTCTAGTAATATAAATCAAAGTAACCACCCCATCTATACAAACAGTTTCACAAAAAAAATATTCCAAATGTCCCATCGGATTATTTAGGATCAACCCCCACTTCTAGGCAAATTCCTGACAAACCTTTCAATCCTTCCACTGCAACACAACGTCTTCTACATTGTATGACATAAGCAATATGACACAAGCAAAATATACCTCTACGATTAGATTGAAACAGGTTCGTGGCACCTGCTGCCCTATTTGCTCAACATCTTGATAGCAATGCATTGTCTTGATTAAATCATTTTCCCCTCTGTTCTTTTAGAACCTACATTTCATCAAAATCCTTCTACCGGACAGGAATACAAGATCTACTAGTTACACAATTATATTGTTAAGAAAATGAACACAAAAAAATGCATAAATACACATTAAAAACCAAGTAACCCAATGCGAATCCGAACAAGAAAAAGAATCAACAAACATAGTAGCAACATTTTATTCAAAAGCACGAGCTACAAACTCAACAGGATATAAATTCACAGCAAAATTTTTAGAGAAAAAAGTACATTGTAAGCAAGTCTCAGATGGAAACAAAAATAGACTCGATCATGAATCCTTTTACCAAAGCAATATCGAAAGACTCTTACTTCTTAACACTGAAGATTGTAAAAACGAACTAAAAAGTTTTTAAAAAAACTACAAATAAAGGCACGAATCGTAAACTAGTATATTTTCAAGTCTTCCCAGACTCTGCACATCAAGCAGAACTTGAAAAAGACTAAGGTTTTTTAAATTAGACGATAATTACCCGTTCCATGGTGCACACGGACGTTTAACTTATGATATATACGATAAAAATTGGATACCACACATTGGAATAAATAACGCTTCCAATCAAATAACGCTTGTAAAACAGACACTGAAAATTAAGGCTATCAAGAATTAATGTTTTTTGATTGGAAAAACCAAATAGAAAAGGTACAATTAATGCGAGATATTAATACGACACTATATTATATCAAGGAACACGCTTACCTTGCAAAAACGATCAAGGTTATTGCAATCCTACCACTCGAACCCAGGTAACCATAGTTTGGATTCCTGAAAACACATGTACCACGCTTCAAGTTGCTAAATTTCACCCAAGATTGGTTAATTTTCATCAAAGATACTTGAATCAATTCTTTTTGAAAAAGTAATTCCTGATAAAATAAGATCAAATGCTATAAACAACGCTATAAACATATCGATGGAATAGAAAAAAAATTAACACGCTTTCAAATTTACCCTTAAATTGAAGTCGCTGGTAAATATAAAACACCAGTTTATAAAACCCATCACTCGAAAGTTCTTGTCGAATACGAAAAAGGTTTCGACATGAAAACAAGAAAACTAATCATAAGCCCGGCTCATCCGTACCAAAATTGTAACGACGAAAACTCTTACATCGCAGTAACATTTTTTTAAATTACAGATATCCTGGTGGAAAAGTTTGTCCATGGGATAAAACTAGTACACGTTTACAAGAGCTATCACTCACGAATAATACTTATTTCGGCGCAATCCACTATCATATACAGTCAGATACGAAATTGGATCGCACAAGAAGTAAAATTTTTCAAGAATTGTCATTATCCAAAATAGAAACTTTCCATCACCTATGTGCACTCGAGCGAACCCAAATATTACAATCACGTGCATTAGCAGTATTAAAAAAAACCTTTTGTACTAAAAAAAAGTATCACGATAATACGTTTTTTACGATAAACGATGTTATAAAAGAATACCTATTTTCTACAAAAGTAAAGTACATTTTGTTGACACACTTTCCAGACGCACATATTTTTGGGATACAGCCGCCCCATGTGGATCTCGAAATAGCCACAATGTGGTACAGCTAAACCAAAATGAAAATAGTTACTACCTTCTTACCCCATGCCCTACTCGTATGCCATCATTAAAGCATTAAAGAAATTCTCACCAGAAAGCATCAGAGCTATCGCTCGTATTCCAAAAAGAGGTTTACAATCAATCGGATTTCACTCTAGCTCCGACATACAACATCACTTTCGAACACAACAGTTTCAAGAACTTCTTACTAAAATGGATACAATCCAAAGACAATCAAAAGACAAAATTTTACGAAAACTTGCTGAAACCGCAGGATTCTCTGACATTTACGCACAGGACTACAGCGGATAATTTAAAAATAAAAACGACATTTTAGATTTAAACGGTGAAAAGTACCGTCCAGAAGTTATCTCACCTATAAATTTTTTTTTAGCTCTGTCAATCTAAAAAATGAACTTCTCGCCCTAATACATCTTAGAAAAATTGACTATAATATACGCCATGTTTAGTTTTTTCGGGTTCCTCTTCTCACTAATGAAAGGAATCTACAACACATGCGCGATACCCAAACAAGTAAACAAGCAAGCAAGTGTAGCATGCATATTATTTGCACTATTTTAGACGCTCAAATTAGTGAATATAACAAAAAATTATCAACCACGCCAGAAGCATATGATGCTTCACAAGAAAACAAAAATTCAACACCTACAGCACGACCACTACAAAGCTTACATAACAACCATCCTTTATCTTTAGTACCACCAATCTATAGAAATATAGCAATAACAGAGTACAACTCTTCAAGTTATTGCTACCCACAAAGTCAAGTTTCTCATATATTAGTTCACCAGCCAAATATTGACGAAACAAATGAACAGATTTTAGAAAAACCACGCACCAGCAATTTTCGTTCTCAAAACAAAATATTTTTAGCCCACGATGAGCCGCCAGATTGGATCCCTCAACCTCAATTTTCCTACCCATCCAACCTCCAACAGCGCTCCTCTCGCAATTCCATTTCTGAGCTCACTTCTTCTCCGTTACCACATTCACAACTAAATCACAATGCATAGACTCCGATGATTCCACGCACACAGTTCTTAACACAATTTCACAATTCATTAACTCCGATATCGATATACCCCAGATGAATTTCAAAATTCCGAAACCAGCCCATCCACTTTTTCTCAACCTCGTTTCCATCTAATCCATTCTCAACTTCCCGATGAAACCTCCCCAGCCCCCTCTTCCTACACCGACGCAACACCAATATTTTCCCCAATGACCAATGACCAGCCCGATCCCCCTAGCCCCGTCACTGAAGCACTAGAAAATGAACTAGATATTTTTATCAAATTACAGCAACAGCTTCAAAACACTAATACACTAACAGTTCATCAGCTATCACATTTCATTTCCTCCTTTGAACCTTCAGACCAAACACCCACAGCAGTAGAATCCCGAGCCCACCGAGTCATCAAAAGAAAGCATCCCAATGCCCAACCCCAAGTAATTCACCACCCCCGGCCAGACCAATTTTTTCCCTTCACCCACTTCACACTAACCCTAAGGAATTTTTAAATTACAACTTACCATTCTTCCTACAATACACTTACTACCAGACCACCAACAACGACCAAGGGAACTACGTTGATGAGAACAGCCTGTTTCCCACACTATCATAGACCTCACTAACCCACTAGCACTCCCCTTATACAATAACCCAGTCGTAATGAAATATGTCAATCTAGATTACACAAACTAACAACCGCACTGCATGAAAAACAATTTAAGACTATAGGACTAACCCCGACATTAAATAGAATGAATGCCATGTGTTTTACTAAAGGAGGCCATGTCTAAACGTCATCCCCTCGCCTCCTCAAGCTTTTTACTGGGAAAATGGGGGAGCGTAAACTGGGAAGGGGGTAGTGAAATTGGTGGGGGTAGTAAGCTGGGGATGTTTTAAAGTGGTGGGGGGGGGGGGGGTAGTAAACTGGGGTGGGGGAGGGTGCGGTAAACTGGGGAGGGGCATAACTGGGGGAACTTACCTGGGGCGGCTTAACTGGGGGGGGGTGATGTTGGCTCTTTTAACGGGGTGGGGGGGGGGGGGGGTGATGTTGGCTCTTTTAACGGGGTGGGGGGCATATCGGGATGGGGGGCTTAACTGGAAGGGGGGGGTCTTTATAGTTGATTTTTGAGACCTCAGAAAACCAATTTGGTCATTACGAGGCCCCACTGTGCAATGGATAGGCGCACAGTATTGTGTCTGTATGTTCCTGGATTCTGGAAACAAGTTTTTAAACATGTTAGCTTTTTGTCGGAACCATCACCAAAAATAAAAGAACAAAAGAACTGGGGGGAGGGGGAGTGTGGTAAAAAAACAGAAAAATGAAGTGTTATTTTGCGTGTTAAAAAAGCAGAGACAAAAAAATCTATAATTTTTTTTTCTGAAATGTAAAATTTCATGAAAGTCAATATCTAGCAACTGCACTAATCAGGAAATGAGATAACTTTGAACAAAATTGCCTATTTTGTGAATAACCTCTCGAAAAACTCCCTTTTTGATTATTCTGGAAATAGAAACGCATTTTAATCCAATAGAATTGATTATAATTCATTTCAGTTTTAGAACTACTTTCAATTAATTTGCAAAAGTTAGCTACCTTTGCGAGAAATTTGCAGAATTAAAACCATGTGTTTTACTAAATGCCATGTCTAAACGTCATCCCCTCGCCCCCTCAAGCTTTTTACTGGGAAAATGGGGAAGGGTGAAATGGGAAGGGGGTATTGTCGTTAAACTGCGGGGAGGGGAGTGTTGTAAAAAAACAGTAAAATGAAGTGTTAATCTGCGATAAGTTAAAAAAAGCAGAGACAAAAAATTTATATATTTTTTTCTGAAATGTAAAATTTCATGAAAAGTAAGATCTAGCAACTGCACTAAACAGGAAATGAGATAACTTTGAACAAAATTGCAAATTTTGTAAAAAACATCTCGAAAAAATCCATTTTGGTAATTTTTGAAATAAAAATGCATTGTAATCGATCATAATCGACTATAGTTCATTTCATTTTTAGAACTAGTTTTAACTATTTTTGCAAAAGTTAGCTAACTTTGCGAGAAGTTTGCGGAAGGAATGCCATGTGTTTTACTAAATTCCATGTCTCTACGTCATCGCCTCGGCCCTCAAGCTTTTTACTGGGAAACTGGGTGGGGGTAGTAAATTGGTGGGTAGTAAAGTGGTTGGAGGTAGTAAACTGTGGGGGGCGTGGGTAAACTGGGGGTGGGGCATAACGGGGGAGGGGGGGCTTAACTGGGGTAGAGGGGTCAGTAAATTAGAGGTAAACTGGGGGAAGGGGATTGTGGTAAAAAACAGTAAAATGAAGTTTTAACCTGCGACGAAATAAAAAAAATTAAAAGATTTTTTTTGAAAGGTTAGATTTTACGAAACTTAGTATGTAGCAACTGCACTAACCAGGAAATGTGATAATTTTAACCAAATTTTAATTTTCGTGAATAACCCCTCGAAAAATCCTTCATAATCGATTTTACTCGATTATAATGGATTTCATTGGCATAAATTATATTAGGATTGTAATCAATTTTCAATGCATTATATTCGATTATAATGGTATCTATTGACAAAATTTTTTTGAAGAACATAATCCCTTTCTAATGGGTTATAATAGATGTTTTTGTCTTTTGTAAATGCTGACCATATTATGACAATATAATCGATTATGATCCATGGGCGCTCGATTCGGGAGGCAATTTTCTCTTAAAAATACGTTCACACATGAAAAAGACCTCATTTGGAGCTTTCCATAGCTTGTGGGGCATAAAATTTTCAAAAATTTCTCTCTTTGGCCTTTTGGTACTTTTTAGGGCATCCAATTTGACTGATCGACACTTAAGATTTTGAATGCCAATATACGCTATTTTTGAAGGAGAGGACACACCGAAAAACGATTTTTTTTGTTAAAACTTTCCAAAAAATGTCCAAAAATACGTTTTTTCAAAAGATCTCAAGCAGAAAAAATTTTGTTCGCCGGCTCACAAAATTTGGTCAAAACAGGGTCTTTATAGTTCATTTTTGAGACCTCCGAAAATCAGTTTGGTCATTACGAGGCCCCACTGTGCAATGGATAGGCGCACAGTATTGTGTCTGTATGTTCCTGGATTCTGGAAACAAGTTTTTAAACATGTTAGCATTTTGTCGGAACCATCACCAAAAATAAAAGAACAAAAGAACTGGGGAGAGGGGGAGTGTGGTAAAAAAACAGTAAAATGAAGTGTTAATCTGCGTGTTAAAAAAAGCAGAGACAAAAAAATATATAATATTTTTTTCTGAAATGTAAAATTTCATGAAAATCAATATCTAGCAACTGCACTAATCAGGAAATGAGATAAATTTGAACAAAATTGCCTATTTCGTGAATAACCTCTCGAAAAACTCCGTTTTCGATTATTCTGGAAATAAAATTGCATTTTAATCCAATATAATCGATTATAATTCATTTCAGTTTTAGAACTAATTTCAAATCGTCATCCCCTCGCCCCCTCAAGCTTTTTACTGGGAAACTGGGGAAGGGTAAACTGGGAAGGGGTGTTGTCGGTAAAATCGTCATCCCCTCGCCCCCTCAAGTTTTTTACTGGGAAACTGGGGAAGGGTAAACTGGGAAGGGGGTGTTGTCGGTAAACTGCGGGGAGGGGAGTGTGGTAAAAAAAAACAGCAAAATGAAGTGTTAATCTGCGATAAATTAAGAAAAGCAGAGACCAAAAAAATATATACTTTTTTCTGAAATGTAAAATTTCATGAAAAGTAAGATCTAGCAACTGCACTAAACAGGAAATCAGACAACTTTGAACAAAACTGCAAATTACGTAAATAACCCCTCGAAAAAATCCATTTTGGTTATTTTTGAAATAAAATTGCATTATAATCCATCATAATCGATTATAGTTCATTTCATTTTTAGAACTAATTTTAAATATTTTTGCAAAAGTTAGCAAACTTTGCGAGAAATTTGCGGAATGATTGCCATGTGTTTTACTAAATTCCATGTCTCCACGTCATCGCCTCGCCCCTCAAGCTTTTTACTGGGAAGGTAGTAAAGTGGTTGGAGGTAGTAAACTGTGGGGGGGGGTGGGGTAAACTGGGGGTGGGGGTATAACTGGATAACTGGGGGGAGGCTAAACTGGGGTAGAGGGGTCAGTAAACTAGAGGTAAACTGGGAGGAGGGGGAATGTGGTAAAAAAACAGTAAAATGAAGTGTTAACTTGCGATGAAATAAAAAAATTTATTGTGACAATATAATCGATTATGATCCATGGGCGCTCGATTCGGGAGGCAATTTTCTCTTAAAAATACGTTCACACATGCAAAAAACCTCCTTTAGAGCTTTCCATAGCTTGTGGGGCATAAAATTTTCAAAAATTTCTCTCTTTGGCCCTTTGGTACTTTTAAGGGCATCCAATTTGACTGATCGACACTTAAGATTTTGAATGCCAATATACGCTATTTTTGAAGGGGAGGACACACCGAAAAACGATTTTTTTTTGTTAAAAATTTCCAAAAAATGTCCAAAAACACGTTTTTTCAAAAGATCTCAAGCGGAAGAAATTTTGTTCGCCGGCTCACAAAATTTGGTCAAAACAGGGTCTTTATAGTTCATTTTTGAGACCTCAGAAAATCAATTTGGTCATTACGAGGCCCCACTGTGCAATGGATAGGCGCACAGTATTGTGTCTGTATGTTCCTGGATTCTGGAAACAAGTTTTTAAACATGTTAGCATTTTGTCTGAACCATCACCAAAAATAAAAGAACAAAAGAACTGGGGAGAGGGGGAGTGTGGTAAAAAAAACAGTAAAATGAAGTGTTAATCTGCGTGTTAAAAAAAAGCAGAGACAAAAAAAATATATAATTTTTTTTTCTGAAATGTAAAATTTCATGAAAATCAATATCTAGCAACTGCACTAATCAGGAAATGAGATAACTTTGAACAAAATTGCCTATTTCGTGAATAACCTCTCGAAAAACTCCCTTTTCGATTATTCTGGAAATAAAATTGCATTTTAATCCAACATAATTGATTATAATTCATTTCAGTTTTAGAACTAATTTCAATTATTTTGCAAAAGTTAGCTACCTTTGCGAGAAATTTGCAGAATGAATGCCATGTGTTTTACTAAATGCCATGTCTAAACGTCATCCCCTCGCCCCCTCAAGCTTTTTACTGGGAAACTGGGGAAGGGTAAACTGGGAAGGGGGTGTTGTCGGTAAACTGCGGGGAGGGGAGTGTAGTAAAAAAAACAGTAAAATGAAGTGTTAATCTGCGATAATTTAAGAAAAGCAGAGACAAAAAAAATATATATTTTTTTCTGAAATGTAAAATTTCATGAAAAGTAAGATCAAGCAACTGCACTAAACAGGAAATCAGACAACTTTGAACAAAACTGCAAATTACGTAAATAACCCCTCGAAAAAATCCATTTTGGTTATTTTTGAAATAAAATTGCATTATAATCCATCATAATCGATTATAGTTCATTTCATTTTTAGAACTAAGTTTAAATATTTTTGCAAAAGTTAGCAAACTTTGCGAGAAATTTGCGGAATGAGTGCCATGTGTTTTACTAAATTCCATGTCTCCACGTCATCGCCTCGCCCCTCAAGCTTTTTACTGGGAAGGTAGTAAAGTGGTTGGAGGTAGTAAACTGTGTGGGGGGGGGATTTAAACTGGGGGTGGGGGCATAACTGGGGGGAGGCTAAACTGGGGTAGAGGGGTCAGTAAACTAGAGGTAAACTGGGAGGAGGGGGAATGTGGTAAAAAAACAGTAAAATGAAGTGTTAACCTGCGATGAAATAAAAAAATTTATTGTGACAATATAATCGATTATGATCCATGGGCGCTCGGTTCTGGATGCAAGTTTCTCTTAAAAATACGTTCACACATGCAAAAAACCTCCTTTAGAGCTTTCCATAGCTTGTGGGGCATAAAATTTTCAAAAATTTCTCTCTTTGGCCTTTTGGTACTTTTAAGGGCATCCAATTTGACTGATCGACACTTAAGATTTTGAATGCCAATATACGCTATTTTTGAAGGGGAGGACACACCGAAAAACGATTTTTTTTTGTTAAAAATTTCCAAAAAATGTCCAAAAACACGTTTTTTCAAAAGATCTCAAGCGGAAGAAATTTTGTTCGCCGGCTCACAAAATTTGGTCAAAACAGGGTCTTTATAGTTGATTTTTGAGACCTCAGAAAATCAATTTGGTCATTACGAGGCCCCACTGTACAATGGATAGGCGCACAGTATTGTGTCTGTATGTTCCTGGATTCTCAAAACAAGTCTTTAAACATGTTAGCATTTTGTCGGAACCATCACCAAAAATAAAAGAACAAAAGAAGAAAAAAGGGAGTGTCCTTGATGCTGAATCCGCTTACATTTCACAAAATGCACAGTTTGGCTTCGTAATGTTTTTCAAACATTTTACAAATGTTTTTATTTAAAAACGTTGTGATTGATGATTGTGGGCAATCGATAAGTATAGGCCTTTGCAATTATATACGAGCAGTCTTGCTGGGTTTTTGACCCAGTAAGAGTAATTTTGGATATTTGCAAACATTCTTGATTGTGAATATAAGCTTTTATTAGATATTTTCATGTTGCATCACCTTGAAGTAAATGACTATTTGTTTTCATACACTAAAGAGTTTTCTGTTTGAATAAGAATCGGAATAAATAAATTGATCTTTTGACTCTAAACTTAAAATAAACAAAGTCAGAACAGCACCATAAATAAATGAAAAAAACTCTTTATTACTTGAGAGCCAAATAACTTCTACCAAATCGATAACATCAGTGAACTGATAGATTATCGAATCACTATGAGTTCGATCTTGATTGCAGTTATCAGCCTGAAATTACTCGCAATTACTTCGGGTTCCAACGATATAGGTGAATCTTGATGTTTTCCCAAACAAAAGACACTCACATTTTGATTCGCCCAGGGCAATAATTGTCTGTTCTAGTTCATTGTTTCTGTTATATAATAAAAAGGTACATTTTTGAAGACTAATGTTTTTTCGCCGAAAAGTTGGAAATTTTTAATGCAGATTTTTTTCGAACTTTTTTGTAAAAGATTTTTAACGAAAAGTTTTTTCACAGAAAAAAATGATAGAAAAAAAATTGTCTCCAATTCTTGTCAAATTTGGGAAGACATTTGCACTAAAAAAGTGAGAGAAAATTTACACGATCTTGAAACTTTCTTCTGGGCATCTACTATTTACAACATACCGAACAACTTCACGACGATTGGCCGACTGTGTGCCGAGTACAGTCGCTTCTACTGCTTCGTCACTTACAAAACAGACCCTGCTGCACCCCAGAACCAAGTGTTTTTAGCTCAAAGTAAACATGATTGCTCGTATCAGGGCGAATCTCTGATTGTTCCGACTGCTGTTTAACATCGATGAAAGAGTATTCGGTTAAAAAATGATAATACGCTCGATAACTATTTTTCTAATTTCAATCCTCTGCCTGCTATGTTCGGTTACCTGCGCCTGGTCTATCTTAGGCCTAATTTTGTTGTCCTTATACAATTTGGAATGATCAAATTTGTCGCTTAACGTATCAGTGACTCAGCCTCTCTCTTATCCATCGCCAGGTGCCAAAAAATAGATGAGTCAGCGCTGAATAACGCAAGAAAAAATAAAAACCCTGGTTGACCGAAAATCGCGGTCTTGGAACGTTTCTATAAAAATCTTTCAATTTTTTCAGATTTCCTAATTTACTAACTATAAGCTCTAAGATCATATTTTTTGAAGTAAAAAAATTTTAAGATAATGACTTTTCTTGCATTTGTATAAGATTATTTTATCAATTTTCTTAGAATCAGATAAAAATCAATGTACCTTTCGTCAAAAATGCTTTTCTTAACCAAAATAGATTCTGAACTAAAAATGATTAACTGAACAGTTTGATAAAAACAAATTCAAATATTGTACATCGGAGGTTGGATCCCATTGGTATGGAGTAACACAAAGATCCATATTAGGCCCGCTTCCTTTCATTTTTTATACAAATGATATTGAGTTAGATGAAAATAGGAAATTAATCTAATTTTATTTGCAGACAACATTGTCATAAAAACATCAGCTAGAAACTAATTGGTCTACGTTTTGTGGTAAGTATAACAGGTTGAGAAAATTTCGTGTTTAAGATCAACTACTAAGAGGATATAACGTTTAATTGAAACCCATTTTACAGTACTGGGTTTCTGCTCATGCATCAACAGATAAAACTCATATAAAAACAGTTGAATTTAGAATCAAAGGATTTCGGAAAATTATTTGTGTTAAGAGAAGAAATGAGGGCATAGAAGAAAAGGACAAAAACAGAAAAAATACTTCATAAAAGATTTACATATCTAAGAATTATTAAATTTACTATAAAAACTTTTTAGAAAAGAGTGCATATCAACCATAGTTCAAGAAGCTGTAACTGAGAAAAATTTAAATACAATTTTGAACAAGAAAACTTCAGCTAGGCATATACGTGTGCATTCAAAGGGTAATAAAAAAGTTCGTTAAATGTTAGAAATAAAAAATTTTAATTTTTCCTGTTCTAAAATAGTACCCAGTAATCCTTACCTGGATTCAGGGCTGCACATAATATCAATTACAAATCTTCAATCAGGAGTTCTGAGAGAAATTTTTTCTCGGAAATTATCAACTGGCTTAACTCATTTTAAAGTGGAAATAACATTAGAAAAACTTGCTGTCAATTTTATTTTGCTTTTTTGCTTCAAAAAATTTTAGTTTTTTTTTTGTTGAATCAACCATTTTTATTGATTTTTTGATTAACTATCCATATTAAAAACCAACAGAAGCCATCGCAGGATCAGAGGCGCAAAAAAATGGGCAGCAAAGTTCCACGGCGTTCTCTCTACGGATTTCATTGGGTTGTAAATGTAGTAAATTTTACGGTGAATGGAATCTATATTGCAAACAATTGGTTTTTTTGTTACAATGTGGACGTTTTTACTTGCTGGAGTTTGAAAAAAATTGAAAAGTTTTTCGAAGTTAACTTTTATCCATTTTTATATTTTTTTAAATGATTTAATCTTATAGAAGTTTTCTTATTAGAAACATGCAAAATAGGGAAAATTTCGTACAAAATTAATAATCTATTAAGAAGTTCTAAGATAGGGGATTTCTTTGTAAGACGATCAATCCAAGAATTCAGGATAAAGTTCAAACCTAAATTCTGTAGTTTTCTAGTCAAATTCGCTAACTTTTTGCTATTGACGCCTAGATGGCAACGAAAAGCTTATTATACCTGCTGAAAGAAAACTGCAAAACTTCTAAAAAAAATTATTGCATTGCTGGTTTTTTTATTCATTGATCCGAAATCACTGATTTTTCTCATCTCCAGTGCTGTTATGATCATTTTTTTTATATGATGTAGCACTGCAAATGATAATATTGTCAAAGCTGTTGAATCATAGATAGATGACTATCTCTGTAAGATCAAACCAGATACGCTTTAATAGGGCGAAACATACATTGAGCTACTTGTCTCAATCTGAGTCATAGTCAAAAAGCCCAAAATCAAACTGCTATAATTTTACAAAACTAGATGCGGTAAAGATCTTTTTATTTTGGTGCTCGAAATGCTATCTATTAGTTGATATAAAATGTTTTGAAAATGGCTAGCTAAAGAGTGGAGCTTTTCAGCGTCGTCGGAACAGTTAGGATCAGTAGGATCAGTATCACAGTCTGTTGAGCACCAGTAGTCAATGAGTGCAAAAATAAAAAATAAGTTCAAAGTAAATAGATATGCAATTTTCAAATCACTGAAATTTATTCAATAACTTGTCAATGTTAGTCAAATCATGGAGTCGATATCGGGAAATTATTTCGTTAATTTCGGAGCGGCTCGCTTCATCAAAATTGAAGGCTTGAGTAATCCGATTAATCAAAGTTTATTGTAGTTCAAACTCGCTTGGGAAGGATGTTTTCTCGAGTGATTTCTGATTATTTTTGTCAAAACTTGTTAAAAACAGGTGAGCGATACTTTGCATTGTCCCGTTATTTATGAGCGCTCTTTTTTTCAGGCGAAGGCGTAATTGACCCATTCGTGAGACATACTACCCGCATTTTAGCTCAACTGGCTGAGATGGAATGCAAAAGCGTAATGGAAGAAATTTATTTACAGCACAATATGTTCCCAGTCTATTTACAACAAGGAAGCGAATATGACGAATGTTGCGATGTCCAATGTAAATTTATTTTTATGACAACCGCCGGCATGAATTCATTATTGCCGCCGAGGCTTTTTTTCTCGGTGATAACCGATTACGGAAACGAAGACAAAAAGTTGTCGTATATTGACGCTTTTTACAGTTCCGAATGTGATTTGAATATTATCACAGCGGTCGGTTTTGGCCACGGTAATCTCAACCGAGAAGCTCGTTGGTCTTTTGGAGCTTCGAAACCGGGGGTCGCTTACTTGTTTGTTTTTCAAGACGAAGATCTGCAAAATAGAATGTTCACGTACCAAAGGATCGATGAACTCTTGACTTTTACTTGGTTTAAAAACAATGTCATCTGCAGAGCCCAACCTTGGGTATGCGAATAGTTTGAAGATGAATTCAGCCAGAAAACAATGTTACTAACTAAAATTATATTGATCAAAATGTTCTTTCTTGAACTGAAACTGTTCCCGAATTATGCTTTATTAAACCAACAACCAATTATAGAAAGTTTGCTATTCTTTCAAAATGTTCAGCCCGTTTTGACAACCTCAAATCAGCATAATAACTTACAAGGGACCCAATTTCTTTATGGCGATGTTTAGAACAGCATTGTAAACATCGCCAATCTTACATAGCCTTTCTAATTTTGTTGCTTTTAAATATCCAAAATGAATTATGTTTTGAAAGTGTTTGAAAAAATTGAACCACTAATCAATGAATCAGGGGCAGATTTAAGGGGTTTACTATCCAAAGTGTCCCCTTTTGCTATTATGAACCTATAAATTTTCGAAAGACGCGTTCGGCGCCAATAAATACTAACTTTGAGGGCGAGCACGCGTTCAAAAAACGCAATTTTTTGGTCAAACTTTTCAGGGGCGGATCTAGGATTTTTTCAATGGGGGCGGATGTTCCAAAAACTTTTGAAAAATTTGTCGACCTATTTTTTAGGTCGACCAAATTGATTTTCAGAGCTCTTCCGAAGAACTAAAAAAACCCTGTTTTGGTGGTCAAATTTTCTGCGCCGCAGGCAAAATTAGAAGAAATAGGCAGAAAGGGCGTTTTTAAGCACTTTTGGAAAATTCGACCAAAAAATCGCGCTTTTTCGACGCGCATTCCTCCCTCAAAAACAGTATATATTGTCGCCGAAGGCGCCCTTAAAATTTTTTAGGGCCCGTCAACAAGTATGGATTTCTCAAATTGATGTAAGGGGGGACCCTTCGGGTCGGCAGGGGGTCGAATCCCTGAGGGGAGGATGACCGCCCCTGAAACGTTTCCGTGATTAATTTTCTAAAATATTTGTATCGAAATAAGGACTTATTTCAAATAAATTTTGGATTTGCTATTATACCAATTTTATTTAATCGAAAACAGTCATACAACTTTCCCTATGCTCTCTTGCCCCATAGTTAACATGTAGCGCGTCATTTGATTCTCAAACAGATTGAAACTTACTGTCAAAAAGTGCCATTGATGAAAAGCCTGTTTTCAAGACAAAACAGACAGAAAACAGAAAACGAAAAATTAAAGCAATTAGTACTTTAGTACAAACTGACACACTGTAAAATATGTAATTTGAGTATTTTTACCCAGAGCGACGTGCTCACTTTATGTTAAAACTTTCAAAGTCGTGCACAAGTCAGTTCTCGACAGATAAAAAATTTTCGAGACAGGGGTTTGGGTTGAGCACAATTTCGAAATAGACCGCGAACACGGTCGAGACATACCACGAGCACAAAATTTAAACACACCGCAAACACGGTTCAAACATGCCTGCAGAGTTGTTGAAACATATCTCGAGCACGGTAGAGCCATACATCGAGCATGGATAAACATACCTCGAGCAGGTCGAACCACGTCTCGAGCACGGTCAAAATATACCACGATCACGGTCGGTACTTGAAGTTAGCAAATCGAGAAATGTTATTTTCTCGGACGTTTCGCTCGCAAAACTGTATAACAGATGCAAACAGCAACCTAATCTAATATATAAGTTTTTAATATGCATAAGGCAAGATGAAGTTATTTGCTGATTTTTTCAGAACAGCCGCGAGAAGGTCTACACATAGTCCCATAAAAAACAAAAAAATATTTTAAGGGCAACAAAACGTTGTCACTACAATATCAGAAAGCTTCAAAATCAAACATTTGAAACAAGCAGTCATCAATAAAGGACAACCATCAACTTATCATAGCAAGTGTTGCTATGAAAAAACGGGTCATTTTACTTCTGATTTGCTTTAGTTTTGAAAAATGTTTGGTTTGCTTTTCAATATTTTTTAAAAAATCTTGATCCTTAGAAAAACAGATAAAGAAATATTTTTTCGCATATGACCATAGGATCCCATAGAGTGCAGAATCTTCAAAAGATCCCCTGAAACTACTTTTTTGAGGTGAAAACAGATTTTTGCTTAGAGTCTGGAGCAAAAACAAAATAATGTTGGCTTAATAACTGCTTGAGGCTAAATAATAGTTATTGTTCCAACTTTCGATACGAAAGTAACGGAATATTAGTCCTCGCGGTGGGTTTTTTTTCTTCAGACAAATTTCGACTTTTTAACTAGCCATTTTTGATGGAATTTTTTAATATCATTCGAAAGCTATTCTTGTCTTGAGCTTAAATTTCAAAACATATTTCAACTGTGATCATTTTTCGTAAAGTTATGAGGGTTTAAAGATTGCCATTTTGGCTATTTTGACCAATTTGGGACAATTAACGCGCGATATAATTCGCGCCATTAACGCGTAAGCGGAGATTTAATCCGTCTTAGAAATCGTTCCAAATTGGTTGAAAGAAGCCTATTTGCCATAATTGATTTGTTACAAGGAGCGAAATCTATTGTTTTGTACTTTATATGGCGTATGGGGGGATGATTCTCATCGTAAAATTTTTCAAATTTTAGAAAAAAAGTTTTCCATTTATTTTATTTCATATAATTTTTTATGTTGTTTATGTTAGTACTGCTCCATAAACGGTAAAAAGCAGTAAGAACTTCCAGGGCTTCGCCCTGATACGAGCAGTCTTGTCTTTTTATAACCCTAAAAGCCGAAATAAATTGATTTTATTGTAATTTGCATGGATTTAAGTGGCTACCAAAACACTCCCAAATTAATTTATATTGAGTTTAGACATGAGAAAAATTGAAATGTACTAGATTAATCGACTGAAACTATTTCATAATCTTATCATTTGATTAAGATTATACAAAACTGGCTAATTGATTTGGAATGTTTTACTTTATCGTTATAAAATGAAGATAAATTGGTCAAAAATTGATTCTTTTAGTGCCTGCTAATTCATGAACCACTCAAATTTTTTATTATTATTTTGTAAATAACAACATAATATTCAAAACACTTTAGTGCTCGATGTAATTATGGCGCAGGAAGCGCACATTTTTTGTCAATTTCTGATACTTGGTACAAGTCCACATTAGTGTTAGTGGACAAATAGACAGCTATCCCATATCTTTTCCAGGGATATGAGCTACTTTGAAGTGATGTGTTAACAATCAATCTACCATCTGGCTAATGTAGATTGTTACCTTTTATTTGATTGTTTCCGTCTAATCCTGAAAATAGAGCTTTGTGATCTGTAGCAATGATATATTTCTTTCCTAAAAAATAAGGCTTTTATCTTTTTACCGCTCAAACAGCTTGAACATTCATTTATCATAGTTTTTCAGGGAATGATATGGGTACCCTATTGTCTTCCTCTATTTTTTTGTTCTACTGTTGCCCCTACTCCGTTCTGGCTGCTTCACATTTCTCATACCTCTTGGTGAATCATAATTGAAGTTTGAACTATTTCTCACTTTTCTGGAAATTCTCAATTAATCCTGCATGTTCTTCACTCAAATCAAAACTTTTATTGTTCCGACTTTCGATACGAAAGTAACGGAATATTTGTGCTCGGGGTGGGTTTTTTTTCTTCAGACAAATTTTGACTTTTTAACTAGCCATTTTTGACGGTTTTTTTTATCATTCAAAAGGTATTGTTGTCCTGAGCTCAAATTTGAAAAGATATTTCACCTGTGATCATTTTTCGTAAAGTTACTGGGGTTTAAAGATTGCCATTTTGGCCAATTTGGGACAATTAACGCGCGATATAGTTTGCGCTATTAACGCGTAAGCGCAGATTTAATCAGTCTTAGAAATCGTTACAAATTGGTTAAAAGAAGCTTATTTGTCATAAATGGTTTGTTACAATGAGCGAAATCTATCCTTCTGTATTTTGTGTGGCGTGTGGGGTGATGATTTTCATAAAAAAATTCAAATTTTAGAAGAAAAAAAATTTTCATTTTGTTTTATTTCATTGAGTTTTTTAATGTTTTTACTGCTCCATAAACCTTAAAAGGCAGTCGTAACATTCAAGGCTTTGCCCTGATACGAGCAATCTTTTTCTGTTTACCCTCTTTGAGTAATAGCTTTTCTGTTAAACTGGCTGCGTTTAGACATAATTTCGCTAAATGGTTGATATTGCATAACAGCGATCCTAATTGTTCTAAAACTTTCGGTGAGTTTATATTTTAAACAAAACTGCTCGTATCAGGGCGAAGCCCTGAATGTTTAGACTGCCTTTTAAGATTTATGGAGAAGTAATAACATTAAAAAATTCAATGAAACAAAACAAAATGAATTTTTTTTTTCTAAAATTTGAAATTTCTTATGAAAATCATCGCCTAACATGCAGTATAAAGTACAAAAGGATAGATTTCCCTCCTTGTAACAAATTGTCCCAAATTCCGTCAAAAATGGCTAGTTAAAAAGTCGAAATTTGTCTGAAGAAAAAAAAACCCACCCCGAGCACAAATATTCCGTTACTTTCGTATCGAAAGTCGGAACAATTGTTTCCGCATTTGATTTTTTTGGAATCACATTATCTTCCGATTAATGATGTCCTATCAAATCTCGTCATTATTTTGAAAAGCTCACATAATGTACGGCCATAATTTTTCATCGAGAGTATCCATCTCTGTTTCAACTAGCTTCGTGTCCATCTTCACATCTTCATATCCTTGGATAAACAATCAATTTATCGTCTACGCTGATTACTTGTTTTATAGCTAAAATTATATGGCTATAA
The DNA here is from genome assembly GCF_963678635.1 of Symsagittifera roscoffensis. Taxonomy (NCBI): domain Eukaryota; kingdom Metazoa; phylum Xenacoelomorpha; order Acoela; family Convolutidae; genus Symsagittifera; species Symsagittifera roscoffensis. Next base: position 70,940,813 of record NC_087064.1, read on the forward strand.
GCTTATTACAGGTCCAGCATTGTGAATCACAGTGTGTCTTCTGTTTTTTTTTCTGTGATAATCTGGCTTACCCTGTCTATTAATTCATCAATTTCTAGCTCTTGATTTTTTTTTAAACCAATGACTTTGTATCGGTTGAGCGTCCAGTGCTAGCTTGATTGAATCGTTTTTCTTAACTGTTATCACAATTGCTGCGGTAAAACAGTCTCAAATTGATTATTTAATTTTTAGATAAAACATATGTCAATAGTTTTTTCAACTCCTATTGCACGTTATCCTGTATTTTGATAGGGGTTCTCATTTTCCTTTTGAATATGACATGTTGAGTATTAGAACTTCTCCTGTCTTGTCTATTAATGATAGTGAAAATTTTTGGAACTTTTCTTCCCCATTTTTTCGCCTGGTCGCATATAGCACGTCAAGCCTTTAAAAATTATCTTGGGCTGATATTTGTGTTGTCGTGATGCCCAATTGCACTCATAGATGCATTTACAATAAATATCTTGCGCGTCTCTAGATTATCAGTAGAATTGCTCCTTTCACTTCTCACCCCGCTAATTGTTAGCCTGTTAAAGAGAACATAAAATTAAGATTGGATTGGATGCTTCTTATACACTACAACTGTGAATGCAGTATGAACTTCTCTTGCAGAATGATTTTTGGCCTTATGAAGTAATCAAGATCTCTAACAGTTTACATTTTTCTTCTGATACTTTGGATTCCTCGTCTATCATCCCTAATTGTTCTATTGTACCTGTACAATTTCACGTTTTGGTTCGATTTATTGCAGTTCTTGCAAAGTTTCCACTGGTTGGACATCTTCCGTTTTCAAAACTTCAAACTGTTTAATTACCCTCCTATTCCTTGTCTCTATAGGATCCTTGTTCCTATTCAAGTTTCGGCTGTTTACGATAACTTCTTGTTTTATTTTCATTGTTTGTAAGAAACACTTTGCTTCTCCTGCAGTAATTGCATTTGTCTTTTGAAAAGCAATCGTTCTTTGTATGATATGCTCAAGATTGAGTGACATCTGGAGCACAATCTCTGTTGTTAACATTTCAAACGTTAATGTGTCCTGTAACCTCACATTTCTTTTTTTTTTCGATGTGAATAGGTCTTTCACAAGTTCGTCTTCTAGTTCTACCCATTTTTTTTTGTTGCGACAGTGGTTCTGACGTTGCGGTTGCCTGAATTAGTGTTGTTCCGTTGTCCGTTTTGTTCCCTTGCATTGGAAATCCTGCTGACTATGCCATGTGATACTTCAAAGAAGTAATTAGTCTAGATTTTAGAAAAAACGTTTAAATTTTAATTATCGTATTTTGAATTAGTTTTCTGACCAAGCGTAGATCTAGCGCCATCACACCAACTTTCAAATTTGAGGTAATCAATAAATGGTCTCTGGGACCTTGATACTGCAGAATGATATAATATGCTATTATGTTTTTAACGATATACACTTAATGTTACTGCTTTAGCGAAACCACAAACATCAGCAAACTATCTACCCTGCGTTGAATTATAAACATTTTTCCATCTAGAATAAGTTTTGAAACTCTTATGGGGCTTTGAATTTTGTCAACAGGATTAACCTTATTTTGTTCATTCGAGCGAATTAAAGTCATCTTAGAAATTTTTAAAGCGATCTAGTATGGTCTTGTATTTACTTAATCGGTTAAGCGGCGAACTAGTCGGTTCAAGACTTTGCAATTAGATTGGCAAAGAATGCTTCGGAACAGGGGCGGATTTAGGGGGGCGGGGGGGCGGGACGCCTACCCTTTCAAGGATTCGACCCCTTGCCGACCAAAGGGTCCCCCCTTTGGTACTTTTTAAGAAATCCATATTTGGCCGACCGACCCTAAAATTTTTCTAAAGGCGCCTTTGGCGCCAATATATATACTAATTTTGAGGGGGGGGGGGG